>NW_009913715.1:21108-47632 GCF_000696875.1 Nestor notabilis | reverse complement strand
GCCGGCTGGGCTTAAACCACGACATGTGGTTGTCCCCAAATTCATCTCTCTTAGACCTAAGTAGGCTTTCCTGCAGCAGGTGTATTTTCCTGATTCCTTATTCTCATTCAATTCTGTATTCTTCCCAAGTGTCATGCCCACAGTGTTCAGCTGAAGAATCATCAGCTCCAAGGAGAACAGGAAAAAAAAATGTCTTCCATGTCTTCTTCTATATGTTATTCTTTTAATAAACTGGGTAAGAATTAGGTGTGGTGGCTTTGTAGCATTGCTGGTTTTTACTCATGGTGAAGCAGTGACCAAGTGCAACCTCAGATACTCTTCCGCAGAGTTGCTGTTTAACCAGTTTTTCCACATCTTGTGTTTGCACCACTGATTTCTCTTTCTCCTACGGATTTGCCTTTTCCAAATTTCTTATTGTTGATTTCACATCATTGTTCCAATGAGTCAAGTGCATTTTGACTTCTGTTCTCAACTTTTGCAATTCTGTAGTCCTTCCTGACTCAGACAGACAATGTCTTATTAATATACTCTGCCTTCCACTATCCACGCTGGTAGTAGTGAAGAAGTTGAATAGAGCTGGCCCTGGACAGCCCATGTGGGATCTCCCTTTCTTGTGTCTGCTAAGGGTAATGTTGAGTGTGCAAAATATATGCATACACACATATACAGTGCAAACGTGTAGTGATAGAGTACAGAGATGGAGTTGAAATTTGACATGGTAATTCCTATTGTGCCACATTAATTCTGGGATTTGAAGACAATTAAATCTCATAATCACTTCCCCACCCTCCCCCCGAATAATGCCATTTGACACACTAATTGCTTTGTGTTCAAAGCACAGATCAAAACTGCTGCCACAAAAAAGACTATGATTCTGTAACCACTGGAAAAAATAATGATATGACCTCTTCACAAATGATTTAATTCTAGTACTCATTGTACTTACACTTGACTCAGAGCACATTTTTTGTAAAAATGATTAGCATTTTGCCCCTTGCTCCCTCAGCAGCATTTTGGATATCAGTGGTTAGATCATCTTTCTCTGTTACTGTGGTTTAGTGAGGAAAGCAGAAAGTTGCTCATTTTGCCAGAGTTACAGATTGCTTTCCTTTGCCAATGGAAGTTGTGTTGGCTTAGGCTGGAGAGGAATGGGCTGAGATCACCTTTTTGCACTGGAGTATCTTCTGTGAGCTAAATGAGGATGAGAATAAATGAGGAGAAAGGAGGAGGATGGCAGTGTGGGAGGGCAAGGTGCCGGGAAAATCTTTCTCTGAAGAAAGACTATCTGGAAATGTGCATTGTCGCTCCCAGAGAAGAGGGGGACAGTCCTGCTGGAGGTCTGTGGAGCAGTGCCTTTGCATGTTATGGAGACTTGGTGGGACAATCTGTGGATCCTTGGGCAAACTGGCAGGAGCCTAGCTTTCTGCAGAGCTGAGCGTCACCTCCCTGTTTTTAGGGCATGCCGGAGACTTACTTGTTCTCCAACCACACTCGGATGACTTTTTTCCCTTTTCCTTTTCCTTTGTTCTTTGTGGCTGAGGAGGGAGCCCAGGCATTAGAAATCCTTTGGCAGTTCATTACTGGCACAATGGGCCATAAACACATTGCTGGAAAAACACAATCCCTTAAGCAGTGACCTAGTTAAGGCTCCTACTTCTGCAGAAATTTGGTTTTCCCAACTAGCTAACCCCTGGTAAGCTGCTCCTTTTCTCTTCTGCTCTCTCTGGAAGGCTGTAGCCCCCTCTTTTCAGGTGTAATTCAATCAAACAGGCCCCGCATATTCCTCGCTACTCATCATCTAGGTCCCCAGGCACTGACCAAGTCATTGCCTACCCATCAGAAATTGCATAATGCTGCAGAGACACAATGGAGAAAGGGATATTTTTAAATGTGTGCTTTATTTTTTTTTTAAACCTGTATAAATAAATACAAAATGACAAAGAGGTTCATGTTTACTAAACATTGCATTTGATTGTATGACATTACACAGTGTGTGTCACAATAGTTCACCTTGTAATTGTGTCCTTTTAGCTGTTGGTGCATAATTCTATAACTCATAGGATACAATTAGTCCTGAAGCTGCATCCAGCCACCCTTTTAGTGGAACCCCTGAGTGCTTACAATTGCAAGAGCGTATTAGGGGAGTGCTTGAGCCAATTGGCCAAAATTGGGTTATTTCGTAAGAGAGGTTTGGCATAGCAGAATAAGCTAATGGGAGGGACAGGATAGATTCTCAAGAAAAGAAAAAGTATTAAGGGTTTGGAGCATTTTTATTTCTGATTTTCTTCCCCTTAGCAGTTACAGAAATATATCTGAAGTAATCAAAGTCGTCAGAGATCACAGTTCATTTAGGAATATGATTTTTTTTCACGCTCACTGAGAGCAGGCAAATGGACAAACCTTGCATGATCAGTTTTTACCTGAAGCGCTGGGTCATATTTTGATAAGGGTAAAAATATACCACTTGATGAAATGCTGATTCTCCAATCCACTTACCATCCTCACCCAGTGAAGGTCAACTGCCAAGGTTTTGTAGATATACTCTGGTCATGATTTGCTTGCTTGCTTCTTTAAATTGTACTCCATGTGCTCTTTCACATTCATTCCCTCTAATTCTCTTCAGAAGGCTTGAATAGAGCTACTTTAGCTTCACATTTAGAGCTTATAAAAATATTTGCTGGGAACAATTTTTGTATTTTGTTTGGCCTGTTTAAAGCAAATTGTTTTTTGTTTTTTTTCCAGGTAGATTAGAATTTGTATAGATTTTTTTCCATTATTCTGTGAAATACAGGTATTTGATAGCATTATGGGAATGGGGATAGCCATAAAGGATGATCCTTGACTACTTGAGATTGATGATTTGCCACCTAAGTATGGTTTATATTTGCTCACTGGCTGACTTAATGTATATTAATGGGAACTATGTCTAAAGAAACAATTCTGGATTTGAATGGTGTGTGAGCACCAGGGCACTGGTGACATTACACATAAACCATACCAATAAGTTAAAAACTATAGAGAGGTTCTGGACTTTGATGATCTTTGCCTGACTCTATTTTTTCTTGATCAGCAGATTTTATGGTAACATTTAGCTGATTCTGCATTCAAATCTGGTTTTTGCTACTGTTTGCATTTACTATTGCCTTCCTGTGAAGTGCTGCTCACTTGCAGTTCATTTGACTCTGGTTGATGGATTTAGAGCTCAATACCTCAATACCTTCCTTCCCTTTGGCAGCATTTTGAAATAAGGTTGGTGGTTATCTGCCTTACTGGGGAACTATTTACCACTTTACTGTTCTATAAATGATTGTATCCGAACACAGGTACCCTACTGATTTGATACTGGACATACTGCTGTTACCTGGCTCTGTGACAAGGCTGAGACATTAAAGAAGTAAGTCATAAAAGATATATTTTTTCAGCTCACCTTCTACATCTCCCCTCCTGCACAGAATTTCTTGTAAATGATTTTATATGCTTCAAATTTGTCAGACTCAGTAAGACTTTCCTATCAGAACAAAGGTAAAAATGTGAACTTTTTAAAGAAATCCCAGTATTTTCTGCTGACAATCTCAAATCCAACAACCGTATCCTTCTCTCCTGTTCCTTCCAACATTTTATTTCCACTGGGCAACATGTTTTGAAGCCAGCTGTTTGGATTATACTGAAACCCCATAATTCCTCCTGGCTTAGTAGTGGAATATTGAGCACCTTTCGAAAATTTGCTAGTGGAAAATGAGCCTCACAAAATCACTGCTAATTGAGCCTCATAAAATCAGCTGCCACTTAGCAAAAATAATGGGACTTTCACTTGCTTTCCAATTCCCTCCTTCCCACTGTGGCCACCTTCATTTCCAAATGTACTAACAGAGGATAGTGATGGCAGGTGTGGAAAACCTTCTGATGTGAATAAACCAGTTCACATTAAAAAAGATTTGTTTGATCTAAACAAAGTGTTTTTCACCAAACAGTTATCTCAATAAATCCAGCAATATGAATCTCAGAAGAGCTGCATGGCACAGAGCCAAAGGCTGAAGGCTACCAAGCACTGGAAAAGCGCAAGCATAAATATGCCTGGATGGCATCCAGAGCACATGTACATCTTAGCACATCTACAGAGCACCACAGAGGCTGATTATTCCTGTAAGCTTTTAAAGAACATTAAAAATATGAATGCCCTCTTTAGCACAGCTCTTTGGTGAAGGACTAATAAAGCTTTGCCCTGCAGTAGCTTGAGTATGGGTTGTTTCCCATTATACCCATGCTGGTCTGTGCTCTCCTCTGTGTCCTGGGTCACTTGGGCAGTGTCAGAAACACTGTCTGACTGTAGAATATGGACTGACAAAACAAAACTCAGCCTTTGGCTTCAAGAGGAAGAGGAAAACAGTTGTCTGGAACGTGATGGGCAGTGCTTTGAACAAATGTCACTAGCTGTAACTCCCGTGAAGTCTGTGGAGAGGTGCTGATGTACACAGAGTACATCATTAAAGTATTTTTCCCATCTTCTTTCTTTTTTCTCCCCATTTCTCCCTTACCCAGGCTCCTCAGTTTATATCTGTTTCTTGCAGTTGTCAATAATTTAAAACTCTTACCTTATTTTCAGCCTGTTGCTGGAACAGACCACCTGAAGAGCTCTCCAGGGCTGTGAGTACATTTGGGAGATTTTTTTATGGAGTTATCTATAATAAATTTAGGCATTTCTCATCTGAGTCAACTTTTTGTCTCTCTTGACTTTCCAGTTTCCAATATGTATTTCTCATTTTTACCTGTGAAATGTTCTACATAAATTTATTACTTGCTTTTCACTTCAAACATTTTGTATTCTGAGACCTTGGCTTTTGAAGCACACAGTGGGCAAAAAAAAGAACTCACCGATCTTAACAATCCTTTCCATAATTCTGAAGTCACATATCTCTGCTCCACATTTCCCCTTTCTAAGCCAGTTCTTTTAACCATTTTCCTGTAAATTAGATTCTTCAGGCTTGGTGTCACCACTGACTGCGAGGCAATAACTCTTCCTTTGATGGAGAGGCTTGGAGAGTGCTGAAAGTGTACTTTAAATGGTATTCTCTCTCTCACTCTCTTTGTTCTCCCTATTTTTGCAAGTTTGGTATTAGAAATCTGCTGTATAACATCCACAGAGATGGTGATATTAAATATAATACAATGCCCTGACACTGAGCTTTGAATGCTTCTCCTGTCTAGATGTAATAATACATGTTATGTCACTTGTGTATGCCAGAGGCATGTCAGAGCAGCAAGATGTTGCTGTCTTTCCTGTGGTAGCTGCTGCAGCCACCCTTCCAGCAAGGTCCAAACTATTGCCAGAAATGGCTCCCATCAGAGGGGCTAGTGAGCAGGAATAATTGTGAAATTATACACACGGCTACTGCCCCTGGAGCCAACATCAGGAGAGGCTCAGGAGAATCCCACCTCTCTTGCAGCCAGGGATACGGTACACTCATTTGTAAAACTGTCAATAGGCAGGTCAGAAACAGTTTACAATAGCACACTGAGGGGAAAGAAAAGAGAGGAATTCAATTGCAGATGTTCTTAACTCAGGAATCACCTTAAGAGAGCCAGCATTTCGCACTTCTCACCATAGGTAATGTGCCTGAGGGCTCACTTTGTCCAGAAAGAAAACTGATCTCATCTTCAAAAGAAAGGAAAAAAATTCCTCCAACATATGAGCATTTTATCAGAACATATGTCTATTTTAAAAACATTAAAAGTCATCTGCTTTTCTCTAAGTAAGAGTTGCAATAAAAAAGAGTGAGGGTCCATTTGTTATTTTTCAGAAAGTTATGAGCCAGAATCCATTTGATTGATCTCTTTTTCTGTATGACACTATATATATATCATGCTAAAGTCTCCAGTTCTGGGCTCCAGATTAGATTATGAATGATATCCACCTTTTATTCCAAAGCAATGAGGTACTGAATCTATATCTGAATTCATATAATTAGGCAGCTGTGAATTTTTATTTTCCATACATGGACAGACTCTGTCTTTTATTAGACAGTTTGAATATACAGTACAGCTGCAAATCTTACATATGCACATACAATTTTGCTCACCCCTCATTCTACCTTAGCCCTTCCTTGCCTTTGCAACTCTGAAGTTTTTATATCATTACTCTCCCATCTGCCTGACACAATAAAACCTGAGTATTTCCCTTTCTAACAGCTCTGCATTTCTGCAGCTAGCTTCTTTATTCCTAAACTCATCAACTTCTCTGTTGCTCCTCCCCTGCTGAATTATCACTAATTTCAGGACAGCTAAACTATTCTTCCTACCAGCTTTCAACTATGTTGCTGGGTTGGCTTTTCCTCCTCTTTACATGGAGCCAACTTGAGTTGGGCTTATAAAAAATACATAATTGGTGTGGGGGTGTATGCACTATATATACATTAGTGGGGCATCTCATTTTTCTGAATATAGCTGACAAATACGAAATCATTTTTACTTGTAGCATCTGTGAACAGATTGCTTATTATGAAATATAATCAGTATGTGAAGGCATATTTTCTGCAAATTGTGTTTTCTGGCATCAATTTGTTTGTATACATTTAAAATTTTGTTTCCAGCAAACTTCACCTGCGTAACTTGGCAATTTCTAGGAAGATAAGTGTCAGTCTTACTCGAAAGTATGCCTGCTCTCAGAATAGAGCATATTTAAGGGGACTGAGTGTGGGAAAAGAGAATCGGAGTAGAATATCCTGCATTTATTTATAAAGTACTCCATTGTATATAGTCTGGATACCCAGCTACGAACATCTTTTAACATAATTCTTACGTTTCCCATATGTATAAATTTTTAAGTGAACTTTTGTTCTGCTGCTGGACTGTTAGATGCCTTATTCCCCAGCTCTTTCTAGCTAGGTGCTTGGCATATATTTCAGTTATTCTCTGCTGGCAAGCTGAAGTTGGCAAAACAACTCCTGTTCTCCTTAGTAAGTTCTATATTGCCATTAATCTTTACACGTTTAAGTGATAATTACAGGTTGAAAGTAAACACCAGCACACATCACCGTCTTGAGTCTGTAATCCTGCCTAGTTTCTGTGTGCAAATTAGTGGTACAATAAGAAAATGTGTTATTTTGGAATGACAATATTCTGATTTGTATGCAGAACTGCACATGGAATTCAGCCTTGTCACTTGTGAACGTTTGTTGGGCTCAACTGTATTCCTCTGTAACCTAAAAATCAGACTTAACATGCCTCTATTTTGAAGATACACATAATGATGATTTTTCAGAAGAAAACATACTGATTAAACATTTGAAAAGCCTGATTTTTGTAAATTAGATCTATAGAGAATTGCGTGAAGGAGCTCTTGCTAACACAGACAAACGAGGCACACCAGTCTTGTATGGGAGTTTTGCCCTTTGAGTTCCTGTGCAGTGCTTAGATGTAGTCTCTTTTACATTAGATTAGCAATTAGAAAATGGATGTAATTTGATTTTCTGTTTCAGCCAGAATTTTTGCCAACATTGCTTGTGGATCCTGAATTTAAGGCAACACAAGAATGAACAACTGGAAGGGACAAGGCCAGGAGCTGTAACAGGTGACAGGAGTCACCTTTAAATTGCACACCCAAAATTCCCATTAAACTGAAGTGGCTAAAATCCCTTGGCAGGTAAAACCCCATTAGCTCTCAAGCCTGCTACTGTTTGCAGTGACTGGGTTTTGGTCTGGCTCACCTGCTTTTTATAGGAAACTGATTCTTATTTAATTGCTGGAACCAGGTGTGAAAAAGCAGCTGTAAATACCATCTTTGTGGCCAGGCATGGTGGTTTGTTTCTTCATTGAACCAGTTGGTTCAGGGTTGCTGCTCTTCTTCACCAAGATATTGGGAAAAGTTGTAAATGGGTGGTCTATCTGAGTGTGGAAAGAGTATGATAGACCACACTCATGGGAAGATATAGTGGCTGTGGAAGTAAGGGGCATGGGTGTCTCAGCAATGATGCGGCTTCCTAAATTTGTGGGTGCTAAGGTGTTGGTAAGAAACTTTTAATACTAAGTATTCTGTTCAAGAGTAATACTTCAGGTCTACCTACCAGATCTCAGTAGGTCTAGTTCTTGTCTGAGCAGATAACCCTAAATTTTTGATCAAATCAGTTTGAGATTTAACTTATATCTTGGTTTGTCTGCTCAGGTTGAGGTTCTGCTGCTGGATTAGCCAGGAACTCCCTGCAAAAAGGGTATGGATCCTATTGGCATGGAAATGAATAGGTATGAAGTGAATGCATTTTCCCTGTGCTTGCTGCTGAGCATTGTGCAGCCTGGGACAAGAGGGACTACTGGAGAAGAACATCTCTGATGTTGGAGAGGACTCATAGACTGATTATTTGGATTTGGCCAGGCAAATCAGTTTGTTAGGCTGGTGACGGCATGGGATTTGTATAGCAGTTTGGGAGCACAGGAAGCAAAGAGAGAGACAGCCATTTTATTTTAGGCTTATGCTATACATTGAGATTCATTATACAATTTTTTCCCTAAATTAATACAAAAATAGTAAAAATAGGTAAAAAAAAAACCCCAAACGAAAACCCCTGACATCTTGCAAGTCTGTTATTTGACATGCAGATTAAGATTTATTGGAGTTTAAATAATCTAGAATTATTTATGCTGATGTTTTTTGTTTTCCCAAATTAAAGAAGATGATGACTTGCAGAACGCCAATGACATCAGACCATCTCTTGCCTGAGAAGTGGCTGCCCCAGGCAGCCACAGGTGATGCTGAGGTGCCCTCTCTCCAGGCAGGAAGCTGTGCCAGGACCATGACAGTGGTGGCATGTTGGGGCATGCTGCTCTGCTCCAACCTATGCACCATGGGCAGGAATACATGTTTGAATTCTCCCCCTGGGATGCCTTTGCCATGTCTCTCTCAAAAAAACCCCACAGTTTGGAGCTAGAGCTCCTTCCTGTTCTCTGATGAGACCGGGGAGGGGGTGAAGGGAGATAAGGTTTTCTGCCCCCTGCACCAGGCTGGGGTCCCTGGGGGTGCCCTGCTGCGATGGTGTGGTGCCTAGCCTACGGGTGGAAGATACTACCTACCTTTAGGGAGGGGAAGGGGTTCTCTCTCCCCCATGCCCCCTTCTCATCACACTTGTGTGTATCCCAGGAAGGCTTACTTATTTTGAAATATTTATAAGAAAATAAATGACAAGTAGTTTTAGTGATAAATGTAGGGATAAAGCCATGGAAGAAATACTTTGCCCCTACATAGCTAATTCTACAACTTGGTTTGTATGGATTGGGGTTTTAAAATCTGTAAATGCCGGGGTAAAAAAAACTGTGGGTAATCCTTTCTGGCCAAGGTCTTCCAAAAACTGGCTTCCCATGGGGCTCATGCCTTATCACGCAAGCTCTGGTTCAGCAAACCCCAGCAGCACTGTCATAATGTGAGGCACACAAGGAACTAGCTGTGTGTGCACAGGAGCTCCTGCTTGCTTGGGCTGCGCACGCCCTGAGAGCTGCCAGGCTGGACTGTGGGACAGGGACATGGGAAATGATCCTGCTGGAGTGGCTGGTCTGGCATCTTCCATGCCCACGCAGCAGAGCTGCTCCTGCCCCTCTGCGCTCCCAGCCACATGAGAGTAGCTACAGTAATTGGGGGTCCACAGCGAGCCCCAGGCTAACTTGTGTTAACTCTGCTTCACTTCCCTGCATCTCCTTGAACACGCTATCTGCTTCCAAAGTTAACAATTAGGCAAAACACCAGTTTGCTAAGTTTTGAAGCAACGTGTTCTTCTCCCACAAAGCCTACTTGCTAAATAGCTGTTTCTGTCTTTCTCACTGTTTTCAAGAGAAGCCATGGTCTTCCTTCTGACTCTCAAGAACTCTGCCCAGTTGTGCTGCCACTCTGTTTTGTTTTTCTCTTGGAATAAAAATAAACAAGGTGTTGGCTGAGGTGGGATTTGGAAGCTCACAGGAGGACAGTCAGCCTACAGAAGAGCATTTGAAAGGACACCTTTCAATTTATAGTACACATTTTACCTGAATTCAGGGCTGGCTCAGAAAGCTTCTGAGAGCAGATGTGAATCCTCACGTGGTTCAATGTAACCTCAGGCCACTTTGGTACTGTTTTCCCTCCAGGTTCATGCAGTTGACCATGATAAATGTGTTTGCTTGTCTTTGGAAAAGAAGTTCTTTTTCTTTGCCAGATAGCTTTTTCTCAACCTTCACAGCTCTAATTTTAATCTAACTAGAACATTTTCACATAAAGCTTTGGGCAGAAAATTCTGGCTTCATCAATTAATTTTTATAGCATAGTTATTCCAGTTATACCAACTTTTCGCTCTTCATTTTTTCTTCCAATTAGAATACTTGTAAATTGAAAATGAACTTGTGCTAAGACAACATTAGGAATTATGTTAAAAGAAAACTGGACTGATCTAGATAGTCATATGCACTTAGGCTGGTTCTTTTCCCCCATGCTAACCCTGTAGTAAAAATATACTGTACACTATACCTTACTGTATGGAAATTGTAGTGTTTGTAGAAGATACATGTGCCCAGTGAGCCACAGTCCTATATAGTCTTGTTAGCCTTAGCTTAAATTTTTGCTGTTAGATTTTAATCAGTGCCTGATAGTGTATAATACTCTGTTCTACTCTCTGAATTTATACAAAAATTGGGTCATCTGTATTGCAAATAAACCCACAGTGATACCTGGGCTAAAAAGCCACTTAAGAGTATGACAAAAAACTGTTTAAGCCTAGGTAGTCTTCCAAAATGGAGGTTCACCAGTAAGGGTAAAATCTGATGCACAGTTAGCCACTGGGGGAGCTTTGGACTGAGACAGAGCACAGCATCTGCATCTATTAATCAATTGGCGCAGTGAGGACCAGTTGACTTTGGTGAAGATAATAGTTCCAGAGGAAGAAGTCAAAGAGAAGGAAGGCCAAAGTGGATTAGCATAGTCTGAAACCTTGAGAACATGCCATTTCTGGTTTGTATTGAGGTATTCAAGCCTCTCCTGTAGAGAAGGAGTATTTGGTGCATCGCTCAGACACATCAGGATTCAGGCAGAAATCTCACAGACCTGAGCTGAGTACGCCTTGGACATTTTCATGGCTTTACCTCACTAAGCCTGAAGGTGGAGAGTAGGCTGGCAGCTTGAGGTGAACCACAGTGAAAAACGTATGGTGGTTGTTTTTGTCTCTGCTTTGGGGAAGCTTAAGAGACTGACTCCTGCCTGTCCTGTCCTTCCGTGTGCACAGAGGGGTACAGCTCCTCTTCCCCCTCCCAGTACAAGGCAAGCAGCAGGAGTTACTAGTTACTGATGGGGTAACATGGCACTGGGGGGAGGAATCTGCCTTTAAAAAGATTTTTAGGAATGGGGTGGACAAACATTCTTCAGAAAAGATTTATATGTCATGTGCTCTGCCTTGGGGCAAGGGAATGGGCTGCATTACTGCTCATCCTGTCTTCTGTGGACTCCCAGGCATGCCCTGTGGCACTTTGCCATATGAACACCTCCACATCTTTTTTGTGACAGGTTTGGAGATAGAGAAGTAACTTTATCACTAGTTTTATCACCTTTCTCGAAGATCTCTGAAGGCCTCACATGCTGAGATTTAATGAGATCTGTGAAACTACAAGCTTGTCTTTGGACATCTCTTTAAAGATGCTCCTATCTATGCATTTCAATTAGATGTGAACAGGTTTATGGTAGCCATCTTGCGTCTGGTGTTTGCAAGTGAAAGCATCAGGGATAGCAGAGGTGTAAAATCAGTGTTAGCCATGTATGCCTCTCTGCAGTGTACAAACAACCTCTTTCACACATCTCCCATTTCCAGGTGTCCCACAAACCAGTAGATTGCTACTGCCAAAAGCTGTTTGTGGTTCCTCTGTAACTCCCAACTAATTTGCTAATGCCCTCAGAAGTTTAAAAGCCACTGCAGCTGCCTGTTTTCAGCCAGGAGGTAAGGTGGCTGTTATTCAAATAACATAACCATCACATAAAATCTATGGTGAAGTATTATTTAAGGAATGATTTTTGGCTGAAAAACATAGCCTCAGGCCTGAGTCTAAAGAAGATAGGGGAAACAGATCTTTCCCGTAGCCTCACATTCATTTGGCTGTCTTCAAGGTGTCCGTCTGATTTCTGCCAAGGCTGAAGTTGTTACAGCTTCCCAGCAGCAAATGTTGTTTGTTCAAGCAAAGAGCCTGTGTGTTCCTGGACACAGCTTCCTTTCCTTCTGGTCAGAGAAGGGACCGATTCAGGGGAAAATAAACGTTGCCAGCTGCACCGCTGACTTGTTTTGCTAATCAGCATGTAACATTTTGCTTCAGGACAAAATATCTGGTTATCTTATTTTCTGCTAAGAAGGAAGCTTCAGAAGTATCTCTTTGCTTGAAAATGAATATTCACTAGGTGGCATTTGCGGGTTTTGCACAGGGCGTTTTGGGGGATCACCAGGATTGGATGCTAAAGAGAAGTTTCACGCAATAAAGCACACCCTGGGTTTGTGACCCTGTGGTATGTACTAATCACTGCATGGGGAACAGGCAGCCTCCTGAGCCACAGCGCTCCCAGCGGTCCAAGCCCCACGGCTCCTGCAATACCCCTTCATGCCCCAGATGCTGTCATTGAGGCAAACATTTTGCCAACTGCTGAAAACTTTTCAAGTGCTCTTACTTCCAGCGTGAGCTGTAAAAATGAGTCAGGTTGCAATACATTCATCTTGAACCAAAAAGTAACGGTCCGTACATCATATATTGATGAGACCACTGACGCACCAGCTAGCTTTCTGCAACTGGATTTTCACAAGCAATGTATAGTTGGAATATTCTCTGCAAAACCTACAGAATTGGCATATGTAACCCCACTGGGGTTCAACCTCGTGATAAAACCTTACAGTAATGAGCCTGTTGCTCTTAAGGGCGGAGGGGGTGGAGGAGGAACAAGATACTGCTTTATCTGTATTACTCCACATCACAGATGCTGACAGAATTATTGATTTAGAACTCACATCTCCAAAAAGACTCAGTAATGCAATATTTTTAAGTTTTGGTTTGCTTGTTTTGTTTTGTTTTTTTCCTTCTCTCAGATGTGATGTTTTCAAGAAGCCCCTTAGATATGTTAAACTTGTGGTTGCTAAACCACAGTCCCAACCTTGGGTGTTTTCCATACAACTCTGATGGTCGACTATCTCTTGGAAGAGCCCGTAGCTGCAAGGCCTGTTGCTTTACAGGTATTCTAGGAAGATTGAGGGATTAAGTTATACATTATGTAAAACTACCCACTAATCCTCTTAGTGCGCATTACCAGTGAATGGCCTGAAATAGGCTCTCACTAGAAGAGCCCTAACATTCACTTTCTTGATGACATTTTAGTATTTGAGGTTTGTGTCATGGGTTTCGGTGCTGAAATATTCAGTACACCATCTTCTGTCTGCTGCTAGATCCACTCACGTGTGTTAGTAGAGTGCTAACAAAATTACGGTTGGTAAAGCAGATTACATGTTTGACTAGTAGCGAGACATGTATAAAATAAAATTATATATTTTCTAGAGTGATAGAGTCACTGGGATTTTTTCCTTTTTTTTTTTTTTGTTCTTTTTTGGTTTTATAAGAAAAAGAAGCAGCTATAAACCCATGATTAAAAATGGCACAAGGGATGATTTACATTTTAAAATAACAATATTTTTAGGAAAAAAAAAGTGATCTATAACATGAAAGTGTTTGGAAAGCATTTGGTTGCTGTGTACTGCCTTCCTTCCCAGTACAGTTTGCTATCTTTTACACAGTCTTGCATAAATGTTTAAATTAGGGGAGAAAAGAAAAATTAAATGTGATGGCTAAGACCTATAAGAGCTGACTCACTGACTTGAGTTATTGCTGTGCAGAAAGTTTGTAAAGCCTTTACATCCAGCGAACATTTAGTGCTACTTCAGCCTTGACAGTTGACCTTTCAGTCTGATTGGGTTTAGCCACAATAATTGCAGCAGCTGCAGTACAGACCATGCAGACGGCTGCTTAAGAACCCAACTTCTCTCATTAGATCTTACTCCATGTGTCTGAAATTCAACCCCCCTTTGCATGTGTGTGCAAATTCTCTCGTAATACCTGTTATAGGAGCTGAGCAAGGTACAATACCCCTCAGCTCTTTAAAAAAAATTTTTTTTCATTTCTCCCATCATTTTGAATCTTCCTGCATTTAGGTTAGAGGGGGGCGGGGAGGGAAAACATCCAAACCCCTTCCTCTCCTCAGATATTTAGTCAGTACTGGTTTCTTTTTTTCCTTTTTTTTTTTTTTCTCAGTAAGACCGAGTGTAAAAAAAGCAACAAACAAACAAATTAGACTGTTGTAATTTGGTCAACCACTCGGGTGCTATCCATATCCACCATTTCAACACACTCTATTTCCTCACGGTTTTCAGGATTCTTCTTCTCTTTCCTCTTCTTCTTGGATGGTGGCAGGAAAGTCAGTATCACAGGTAAAATGGCAAAGCAGTGAAAGAAGGTGACTAATGCTATTAAAAACAAGCACCTGAACAGTGTACGGGTCAGATTTGAAGGCACAGCTGCAAGAGGAATCAGACCAACAATATAGCAGAGGTAGCTCTGCAAAATAGCTACCCCATGCACTTCCAGGGCATTTTTCACCCATTTAGTTCTTGTGAACTCTTTGCCCAGGACAAAGGTCGATAACAGTGGAGCACAGTTGTCAATTGTATAATTAATTCCGTAAATTAAGCACAACACAGAAATACAATCTAGTTCCACTTTCCACAAGGTCATAAAACCTATAACTCCAAATTCAACCGAGGCAACAGTTAGAGTGAGCCAGACATTGATCAGAGAGTCTGCCACCAGGAATGCAGAGAAGAAGAGCAGAAATAAAGCACTAATGCAGGAGTTTTGTAAAGGTGCTCCTACTGAAGAAGCATAACGATCCATGTACACAAATGATGGATTGAAAACAATGAATTTCACCTTGGAGGTGAGAGAGAGCTTCCTCAGGGTCTCCAAGAGGTCATAAAGTTCTTCCCTCTTGGTTTCCATTGTCTTGGCCACCAAGAACATCCTGGAGGCCACGACATCAACTTCGTTGTTGTATTTCTTGGAAAAGATGATATCCTCTGAAAAATGGGCAAACTGAGGGGTCTTCAGGAAGGAGTTCCTCAACATATCAGTGAAATTCTTCTTGGGCAATCCAGTAGATATGTTGAGTTTCCTAAGGTAATTTAAGTAGCTTTCAAACCAAGATATCCTCACAAAGCCCTTGGTATACTCCAGCACATCCTCCTGGACACTGGTATTCCAGTACTCGATCGACTCATAGATGTAGAACCCAATCACTGGGCTGTAGTTACTGAAATACTTCTGCTGGGCAGTCGTATACTCAATGGTCCGTGTTGCGGTCGCCACGATGTTGCTCAGGTCTGACCCTTCACTGACCTGCAAGTAGCCCATTAAGGCAAAGGAAATATAAACAAGGTAAAAGAGAACTACAAAAGGCTTGACATAAGTGTTTGTTATCCAGTCACAATAATAGCGTTTCAGGAACCACACCAAAAGATGACTCTCGTAAGTGTTCGTTTCCTCTGAATCATCTGTGTCCTCACTGAATTTGGCTGTCAGAAGAAACCTATACCATGCAGGCTTCTCTTGCAATACCTCTGGCTTTGGTACCTTTCTGCAGAAGATACTATGCTGGTAGTTGTTTTCTATATAGCCAGTAAACACCAGGCTAGAACCATAAAAGGAGAGTACATAGAGGTAGTTGAAGAAAATTGCAATACAGGAATTGCAGCAGAAAATCCTGGCTGCTTCAATGTTAGTGAAGGGACTGGCACCTATTCCAAAAGTGACCAGGTACATGGCAGTGGTGAGAGAAAACGAGAGCATGGAGTCTGCAAATACAGCTGCAGTCCTCTCTTTAACGTGTTGGTCTTCTCTAGTTTTTCTCCAGGAGGACAACATTTCAAAAGTCCCATATAACCCATGACCTACAATAGAGAACAAAGCGAGTGTTTAAAGTACTCGAATCAACATGCGGAAAAACTTAATGTGGACATGCTAAAAGACTCAAGGGAGACAGAGCTGGCTGTTACCAGTGCTTGAAGCAAATGTCCTGCAGAAGAGAGAAATTATTATGGAGGTCTAAGCCACAGGAGTGCATTTGCCACCTGACTAGCAAACCTTACTGCCAGAGCTTGAGAGGAGTTCTGCATCGCTGGCGCAGGGTTGATGGGTTAAAGAAAAAGGATTTTTCTTTTCTGGTTGGCTGTTTCGTTTCATTATTTCGGTGCGCCTGTGATGGAAGATGCTTTGAAATTAGTTTTTCCTGGTGATGGGATCTGACCTGTGGTGAAAACAAAGAAATACAAGCTTGAAGTGCCTTATGCTGGAAGCAGAGCATTAGTTGGCTGTTTTGTGGAAAATCTGTAAAAAATAAAACTTCCATATAAGCTGAAAATTGTCAGTTCAATCAGTCACTGATTTCTCCACCTCCTATACAAATTTTCCATCGGGAAAAAGAAATCCTAGAAACAGAACAAACTAAAAAAGCACAAGTAAATTTTAGAGATGCAGAATGGTAGAGCTGATATGGAACTGCTTAAGGCATTAGTCTTCTCACTTTACTATATTTAATGGTTTGTAAAACCAAATACAGCTCTACTTTTCTTGGCAGTTCCCACATTTTGTAATTAACTCTTAAAACGGATATAGCAGTCATGAAAGGAGATGAAGACCTGCAGACCTAGAATCCTGTGTTTAACCCCCAAGTGCAGATAAATCAGGAAAAGTACATGGGTTTATCTTAATCCCTGGCTGGTCATCTTCCTTTTGATAACCAAGGCATATTTGGAGGACACAGACCTCTGCTCTCGCATAGTGGACCTGAGCTGGGAACACAGCCACCAACCAGCTATCAGGTGAGAGTGGCTGAGATAAAACTAGTTTGATATTTTACACAGAGAAGAACAAAAAAGTACAGTCTTTGCATCGCACCTTAAATGTAAGACACTAATATTTTCTCATAGTAATTCACACCACGTTCATCTTTTCTTAATAGTTCCTTTCCATCTGATCCCACCTTTCTTACTGTCTTTTAATTACTCCTCCTTATTCTTTTGCTGTTTTTGCTGTCCCCTGTCTACCTCTCTAGTCTGCTCTTGCATTATCTCCAGAAATTCCCAAAAGCCAGTCTATGGTGTTTTGTTCTTACCCATTCCCTGATAACATTAGCTAAAATGATCAGTGCTAAATTAGTTGCAGATGACACTGAAGTGCAATCACTGGACTTTTGGAGCTGATGCTCCAGTCAGGCAGGTCAAGGTAATTCACAGGTCTCTGTTAGAATTTCAGGCTGTCTGCAGAGTACCGAAATTGCTGTGTTGGCTCTGTTCTCTCCGCTGTAGATGATTATCACTTTTGCCACAAGGGCTATGAATACCAGTCGAGAAACCCCCAAACTAATGAGGTATTGTGAAGAACCAGAAAACCAGAGGATATGTTAGCAGGGCTGGAACTAGATGATCTTTAAGGTCCCTTCCAACCCAAAGCATTCTGTGATTCTATGATCATGTTTATCTTTAAATGTATCATGTAGTCTAAATATTTAATTAACTTGCAAAAATAACCCTTTTGTGGTCAGTACCTTTTACTGCAGTGGAAGCTGTAGCTGATTCACTCCACCCTTCCTGCAGGGAATATCCTATCTATATTTTAACAGATTACAGAGCTGGTCAGTCTGTTAATGCTAAAAAAGGTAGGTATGGGGTATTTTATAAAGAATTCAAAACACAGAGCTCATAAGATGAGATAATAGGACAGCTGGTGTGTCTTCTTATCATGGTCATGTGGTATTTAGAATAACAAAGTCTGTTATCTTACCTACGCTGTTATTTGGAATCATGGCATGGACCACGAATGTCCAATCTGTAGCAATATTACAGTCCCAGTTTTGGTATGGCATTTGGCATTCATCTTAATTTTCCCAAGCAATGTTTTACAGCTGCTTTCAGAGGCCAGATCAAGACTGTCAATTTAATAACTAGCACCGTGCCCCCTCTTAAAGCTAATGGGGAATACTGGAAGTCCCCAGACGTAAAATCAAGCAAAAATCACAATCAGTGACTGGCACCCCGTTGCTAATTATGCTTCAAATAGTTGTGTTCTTAGTTATTAAGCTTGCTTTCAGCGTGTTCTTTGTAAAGACAGACTGACCTTTATTTAAATGTAACTGATCACTTGCCAAAGCAGGGAGTGAGAGGTTTAATCCATTTATGGCTCCCATAAGTCCTGCAGACAGGCTTGTCTGAGAATTTCACATAGCATCATATGCATCGGCTTATAGTGAGCAAAACAGAATAAAATGAGGTCATTGAATATTACAAATTACTTCCATCGTGAGCTTTAGCTGTAGCATGTTTTTGTAAAAAAACATTACAGTGTTAATAGGCTCTTGCATACAAATACTCAAATAGCCACATTAACTTGGAAAGCTTTTGACTTTGCCATGATAACAAGAATTTAGAACTAATTAAATACGATGCTGAGCATGACTTTTTAACAGGTGTAAGATTTTGTATAATGCCTGATGACTCCTGATACCACAGATTTTCTTTAAGTAGGAAGCATAAAACTACAATTTGCTCTTACACAATCTTTGAGACTACCCTAAAATGGAATCTGATTTAGACAACTGCTCAAGGAAAGGCATGAAGAGGCGTCACCACATGTGTTTCACAAAGCCAACAGAAAAACATTTAGATACTCTTCTATTTTAGGACAGGTTTCTTTTGTTGTTTGCTACACAATCTGCATGGTAGGAATTGGGATTTTCCTTCATCTGTAGTTTGTGATTCCTCTGTCCACTTGTATAATAGCTACAACATTCTCATTTACCTTTAGGAAGACAAGCCTAAATTGCCAGACTTCGCACCTTTTTTGCATCAGTGGCACTTCTAACCTGACGAGCATCCTCTAAGAAAAAGATTATGCCCAAGCCTGTGCGAAAATTAGGCATGGCAGTCCAAAGATTAGGCTTATTTAACTAGAATGGGATTTACCTAACCTAATTTACTCCTCCAAATACTGACTACAAGCACAACATGGGGTGACTACCTCCAATGTCAATCTAACACACTAATGCTCATGTAAGTGTAATCCACAGAGATTATGGCAGATAGCTCCATAGAAACATTTTGTGAGAATTTATTTCACTTTTCTGTCATTTCAGAGTTTCCATTTTTTGCATCCCTAAATGATATGCACTGATTACCTCTATTCCTCTTGCTGGTGCTTTGTCTACTCTATATACTAATGAGAAGAAGGCGTATTTTTCCTTGCAAATAAATTCTGTAACTGCTTTGACCAATTTTCACTTTTTAACAGAGATTAAGCCACAAATCTGTAATGATTTAGAGCAATTTGTTCATTATTCACAGTCAGTCAGTAAACAATAAATATGAACTCAAACAGCTAATGGGCTACTGGAGATCTTTTCCTGTTGACATTTGCTATTATGATTCACTGGTCATGCCCTACAGTCAGGACGTACAACCATGAGCTAAGAAGAAGGAGTACATGGAAAGATAGTGGGTTTTTTTTTTGGTGGGGTTTTTTTTTGTTTGTTTTTTTTTTTTTTTTTAAGGAGAAAGGGTTCTAAAAGGGCAAAGGAAAATGTCATGGAAATAGAAGAAAGGTACTGGACAAAATGGGGACCAAACACTTTTTTTTCTTGTTCTTTTTTCCCACAGCTTCGCATTGTAGGACATACTCCTACCACATGTCTTGGATGACTGAGGACAGAAATTCTGGCTTTTGTAGCCAAAGAAAATGAAGCAGATAGCCACTGTTATTTCTGGGGAGCTTAATTTTTTTTTTTTTTGGGCTGATGTGGGTTATCTTTAACTTCAGAAGCTAATAACAATACCAGCAATAAAAACAATAAATGATGCCTAGCTTAAATACAGTGCTTTTATGAGTAGCCTGACAATGCTATAAAGAGTTTCATTTGCCTCTTTCAGATTCAAGTCTTGCAATTACACATGCCAGCAAACTCAATGCCAAGCATGCATGAGAGAAAAAAAGCACTTGCAGGAAGTTGTGAAAACTAAGGCAATTATTTTATCTTCCTTAAAATTATCAAATTATTTACCTCATTTTAAACACTACTTATGTGCAGCACTTAAACTGTTCTTTTTAGTACCATTTTAAAATCTCAAGAAAGAAATGCATCCTTTCTCCTGCTGACAGGTTATTCAAGCAAGAGGCCTTTATGAATGGGCTTTGGGAGCCTAGGCTTAAAGTTGGCTCTGCTACTGCTTGGAAAATGGCAAGACTGAAGCAGAGAGGGGTGAAGGGATTTAAATCAGCCTCAGAGCCTGTGAGAGGGCAGTGAAGCGACCTCCCCGTCACTGGAGTCGCAGACCAGCTCTCTATTCTCTTGGCTTAATTGCTTCCCTGAAACAAAGGCTGCTGCCCGCTTTCATTGTTTAAAGATTAAGGGATATGTTAAATTTTACACTAAAATCATGTAAGGTTTTGGTCTTACTGTGATAAGATGAGGTTGGGCTATTCAAGTCGAGTTCTTCTGTAAGAGAATGTAAGAAGAATGACTAAGAAAAAGGTTTGGGTTCCTCTTCTTGCAGTTTTACTCATCTATGAAAGCAGAAAATAATAGTACACTGTGGGTCTCATGCTTTTGTTCTTACTGTTTCAAAGGTTGCATGTCTCTGTGTGTTTGATACTTGAATGAAATCTCTCTGAAGAAGGTACCACTTACAGGCTGTGAAGTTACAGCCTTCTCTGGGGAAGGTCGCATTTTAGGGGTAATTAATTTTATTCATCCCATTTTAAGACAGTGGCACACAAAACACTAACAATGATTGATCTCCATCTCAGTAAGCTGAATGCTGCACCAGTACGTATGTTGCCCATTACCTACCAGATTTAAGACTAATAAAGCACCAAACTGTCTTCCTAACGGGACAGACTACCCTAACAGCAAAACTGGGGTATGGGGTGTTTCCCCCTTCTCAGGCACTCGTTCCTGTCCC
The DNA here is from genome assembly GCF_000696875.1 of Nestor notabilis. Taxonomy (NCBI): domain Eukaryota; kingdom Metazoa; phylum Chordata; class Aves; order Psittaciformes; family Psittacidae; genus Nestor; species Nestor notabilis. Next base: position 26,606 of record NW_009913715.1, on the reverse strand, counting down.
CTACCAAAGTTTGCTGCTCCCTCATTGCTATTAATTCACCTGCTTCTAAGCCAAATTGTACTAAAGGAATGGTTGAGATTTGAAACATCAGCAACCTTTTTTTTTTTCTTTTTAGGTTTACTTTTTAACCTGAAATCTTTTCTTGATGCTGCTGGCACAAAAGACTTGCTGAAATTGGGAATGAGTCATGGTAGGTTGTATGGGAGCTTTGTAAACTCAGTAGGCAAAAACTGCAAGTGGAAGCATGCTCTGACAGAGTTATTGAGGTTAAGTCTGGATTTTGATTTAAGGTTTTTGCTTGTATTGTAATGGCTGCATCCTTGTAACACTATCGGTTCAACTGGACGAATGCTGTCTCGCTCAGGTTGATTTAAGCCTGAGATCATCCCACTGAATAGGAGCACCTGCCTGCAAGAAGAATTTAGTGTGCTGTAAAGAAGTGTGTGAATTTACAGAGGGCCAGCTATGTTGCACCAGCTTTCTTTGTGGAAATCTGTGAAGGACAGCTTGATTCACACGTGGAGTGAAGTATCATCCACAGAGACAAATATCAGATGAATTAACATGAAATAGTTAAGATGCTATAAGTTGATATCCCAGCTCTCTGCCAATGCAGGGAAGGTCTCAAGAACTGCACTTGCACAAAATTAGTATATAGGAGATCAGAATCACACTGCCAGAATTGCCCTTTCCAAAATGATACCTGTAATAACATATGATATAATGAAGGTGCAATGAATTTTCCTGACAGTATTAGAAATAACAATGTACACTGGTCAACTCTGGGATTACTTTCCACAGTAATGTCAACAAAGAGGCTGAGATAATTTCCCCCTGCTGACTTATTTTTTCCAGTTAGATCAGTGAGCTCATCAGCTTCCATCTTCTGAAAAGCCAAGTGAAACTGCTAATCCGGACTCCCTTTGTCACAGGAGTTGCAATCAACCAGCTGTGGGCTAAATACGCGACCTGCCTCATGCGGCCTCTCCCAGCAGGCATGATTTTAACTTGGAACATATAGCAAGTTCAAAGTGCTACTGAATATGCAGGCAGAGCAAGAGAATTTGCATCCAGTTGAAGCAAACCTCTGGCTTCATACCCTGTTCTCACTAAAATATTAAAGTACTACAGCTAACTGATATCCTACAGCATGCAGACAGAATTAGCACCAAGCATAATTTATACAGCAGTTTTCACTGAGTTTATAGCAGTTCAGTGGCATGGGTTGAGCCAAACATGGTGTTGCAACAAAGTGTGGGTTACTCTAACCAGTGTCTGCCTTTGTGGTCCATAAACAGTGCTGCAAGACTACCGTTCTGCCGCATGAATGTCAGACCTCAAGGACATCAGGCACACCACCGCATGCAGACTTGCCCGTCCCAAACATTTCCACTGAGCAAAGAAAATGCACTGCAAATCCTACTTGCTTTTCCTTACCCTTGCCTGAGTACTTCTGGGAGCCCAGTTCACAGTGTAGAATAAAATCCTATGGGACACTAACATCCTGTAAGATACTCATCTGATCAGCTGTGTTTCCAGACAGCAGTGTTCATCTCAAAAGAATTGCGGCAAGGGAACTGAGGGCTGTAGACAGTTGAGCAGTCTTAAATGCATCCTCATCTGTAAAGTCCCGACCACCCAAGTGCAGCCTGACTTCATTTCATACCTCCAAGCACAGGTTCAAAGGTCAAATAAGCCTGAACTCTATGTGCAGCCATGGTACCTTCATTAAGAACACATGAGGAACGACACAGGATGAGATGTACTGGTATAAGTGTAGGCTGTACATATCGCAACACTTTATCTCCTGTCACACAGACCCTATGTTCCTGTATTCTAACTGAATTACAGGTATAACAACATACTCAAAAATATGATGACAATGCTGTTGGGTAGGTTCAGCATTTGAAATGATTGTTTTAACGACTACTAAATTTTACACGTATATCACTAAGATGTACTATGCCTGCAGATGTTAACATCTGACTTGGGATCTTTCTGAAAGAGAAACATACCGAAACTAGGTATGTCAGTCTGTTAGGCATCTAGGCATGATACCAGCAGATCAATCTCTGAGATGGGTTTACATTTGAATTCACCCTCACTTGTCAGGCTGATCTCTCCAACCATGCTACAACAGCACCATCCATCCCTGCCAGAAAGCCCGAGGCATGCCCATGCGTTCCTCAACTAAGCACCAGGATCAAAACCATGAGCTCCTTGGTGCATTCATACCAGATAAAAATTTGCCTTACTGTCTGGAGAGAGAGAGTTTTGTTTTGTGCTGTATCTACTTGGCAACAAAATAAGAGAAACCAAAATGTTTAATAATATGCTCCCAGTATCTGCTGTGTTTCACAGCTGTGGGCGGCTGTGCCCACAGAAGCACACTGCTGAAGATAAAGCACCCCATACAACACACTGTATTGGTTGGTGCATGCAGAGAAGGAACCTTCAGCTGGTGCTCAGTGCTTCATGCTGTGAGACCACAATGTTATTTTTAGTTGTAGATCCTGCAGAAGGGCGCTCTGGGCCATTAAACCTGCGATCAGACTGCTTAATGCACAGGCAGGAAAAAAGGGCGCATCTGGAAGCCCAGCCCCTCATTTAGGTCTCATGTAGTGCTGCCAAGTGTGGCTTTAAAGGTGGCTAGGTTCCTCTTAAGACTCACACGGAACTCACATGGATCTGCTGCACCAGAGTGCTTTTGATCCCAGTCTTCTGGCAATAAATGTCTGCCATAATATCCTACATTTTCTAAGTTTCTGAACTTAACTTTTGGAAATGCCACATAGGATTGGCTCTTTGTTCTCCTGCACAACAGTCTGGTTTGGCCAGGTGCAGTCTCTTCTGGGTTATACTAAAAAGTACGCATTTGCACTAAGAATGCCATGACAAAATCATCCTTGTGCTCTCGGTCTCTCCCTAGGTTGTTAGGGCACAGTCAGTGATCCTTAGGGTAACTAACTGATGCATCGCAATTACAAACTCCCCAGTACTACCTTTTATCGTGGTAAACAAGCAACAGTGAGACGTTTCAGAAAATGGTACAAATCACAAGCTAATTTTAAGAGCATGATCTACATACTACTACTGTAATCAAAATCATTCTGTATGTAAATCCCTAACTGAAGAATACATACACATACGCAAGACACATATAGACATTTCTGTCATTTTTTACCTTTGTAAGGGGAAAAGAAACAAAGAGAGGAGGAGAAGTAGTTTAAATAACAGAATTAAGCAATGCCTTGGTATTTGCAGTTCTAGTCTTCACTACAATCCCTAATCAGCAATGGCAGTAGCATGATTTGCCACTTTTTATTTTTGGAGTATGTGTATTTTAAAGCTATTAATAATAAAAAATATTCTCACTTAATATTACATTTTCAAATTATTTTTTAAACTATACCAAATTCAATTCTAATGAACAGAATTAGAAAGATTATAAAGATTATATGGGTAATTCACTATGTATGTGGCTAATCTTTAATAGTCCCATTGATTTTTATTAGAATAAAAATTACTGATTTGGGCTTTGGGAAAATGATGGGGGTTTTGTTTTTTTTTGTTGTTGGGTTGGTTTTGGGTTGGTTTTTATTTTTAGTCACCCTTTTTTAGTATTGAATCAATGTAATATTTGAGATTTTGTTGTTACAGTGATAGCAAGAATGTCAGATAAGCACATTTTAAAAACAGAAATACATTTGAGAGAAAACTTGAGTGGGTTTTTTACTTTGAAAAAGACATAAGCAAAGCAAGTTATAGTTCAAAATCTACTTTTCTGTATATAAAGTGAATATTTAATTCCACTTAAGAACCGGCAAAGGCTTGTTTTGGCATTTAAATAGCCGGCTGTCAACTCTGTTTAAACGTTTGACTTGCTCTCCTCTGTTTTCATGAAAGACCTGGCAAAAGTTAAATGTCCTATTTTGTTCAGCACAACAGAAGTTGCTGAGCGTTAATGAAATCTGGTTTTAGCAGCTGCAATATTTACGTCAGCATGGCACACTCATCTACTGAGTACCTGGACCTTGTGCAAGTCTGTGGTTCTGGGGCAAACAGCAGGGGAGCATTTAACTCCTACTGGCCTCAAAAGGGTCTCCCTGCCCCAGAGTCCCCCGCTCCTCTTCATTATCTTTAACTTGGAAACATCTGAAAATCCCTCAGGAAGCACAGTGCCCTGCCTAAGCTGCTATCTGAAGGGACGGGGACCAAGGCTTAGTTCTTCCGCATGGAGGATGACAAGAGGAGGAGGGCACAGGGCTGCGGCTGCCTGCCACCCTTGCTGGCAGGGTACAGACCCCAGGGTGTAACCCAGGCGAGCCAGGACCACCCTCTGCACTGGGGATGCTGCCCAGGATGGGAAGAGTCTGATGCTAGGAAAATAAAGGTAAGGCTGTGTGGAGACCTCGTAGCAGCTTTCCAGTATCTGAAGGGGGCCTACAAGGATGCTGGAGAGGGACTCTTCATTAGGGACTTGTAGCGATAGGACAAGGGGTAATGGGTTTAAACTTAAACAAGGGAAGTTTAAGTTAGATATAAGGAAGTTCTTCACTGTGGGGGTGGTGAGGCACTGGAACAAGTTGGCCAGAGTATTTGTGGCTGCCCCATCTCTGGCAGTGTTCAAGGACAGGTTGGATGGGTCTTGGAGCAACCTGGTCTAGTATGAGGTGTCCCTGCCTGTGGCAGGGTGTTGGAACTAAATGACCTTAAGGTCCTTTCCAACCCACCATTCTTTGATTCTATGAAAATTGCAAACTGATTTTCTCCACAAAGTTTTTGACAGATTTTATGTCTGCTGTGTAAAAAAATCACTTGAAGGTAAATAAAAGCTACCTGTAGTCACCTGTGAAAGGTTACCATTTATACCATGTTACACACAGTCAAGTGACATACAGTACATGACAGCTCCTGAAGACAGAATAAGATGCAGTGAGTATATCTGAGCAAAATCATGTTTTAAATCTGTTTTAAATTTCTAAGCCCACAAGCCAAAATAACCCTGGCTTCTGGGAGTGTTGTCCTAGCAGAATATGGGCCAGTGGAATATGGATTGGTTTACCACACTTCTGGTGAGAAAGCTGCAACTAAAACATCACAGGCATACCCTTAAATTCTCCTGCTTAAGTGATGTTTGTCATTACTCTTAGTCATGGTATACAGATCAGTCATACGTGAAACACAATGTTCAAAAACCTTTAGTTAAAGTACGTACAACCTATTCTTTTTACTGATTAAGAAAGAAGAAAAGAAAAAAATTACAAGTTTGGAACTCTACTTGGGCTTTTCACCAAGCACCAAGATTTAACTTAATCCAATTTAACTTTATCCATCTCTGCCAGCATCATGTGCTAGAATGCAAATGTCTCATGACCTGAAAATGGCAGGCTTCCTCCCAGCCACACAGGCCTTTTTGCTATTGCCTATTTGGGGGATGTCATTTATTAGAAGCCCAAAATGTGGACCACGTCTCTCATAGAAAGTCTTAAAATGAA
>NW_009913715.1:12726-21077 GCF_000696875.1 Nestor notabilis | reverse complement strand
CCTGCTGACCTTCCCCAGGTCTTCATTGACCATACAAGTCCAGTATGTAAAATATACCACAAACACATATATAAAATTCCTACATATATATATAGATAGATACCAAAAGGTTTATTTTATTTACCACTGAACCTCCAATATATTTTCATATATATGGTAGTTTCTTTTGAGGGACTTCACTAGTTGAAGAAAAAGATGATGTCAGAGCCAAACTCTCAGTACCTTTGACTGTTTGGGACATCTCTGACAAGGCCCTCCATTAAACCATAGCATGCACTGACTTCTCTGCAGTTCAAAGAATGCAGACAGTAAAAGTATAACATCTTACTGCTACTGTTTGCATAAATGAATGCTCGTTAAATATACTGCGTCACCTGTAACATACTTTATGTATAACAAGTGTATACTGGAGCACCACCAGTCAAGAGAAATAATGATTGTATAGCACTTGGTTTCAGTATTAAACTCTTCTCTAGATTGACTTCCTACAGATACAAGTCCTCTTTTACAAAAAGCAATATATTTACTGAGTCACAAACACACTTCTGAAGCCAAGAAGTACGTATCCATGCAAGGATTTCACTGGGGGTTGTGGTGATGGAGGGGAAATATGGACACATGTCGGTTGTTGTCATCACGTGTGGCCAGCTGCAGGATCTACTTGCAATTTTTGTGCTACATGGGAAAGCGCTGGTATAAGTGTCTAAAATACTCTGCCACTATTTGTATTTTAAACCTATAAACCTATTTCCTTCCCATGCATTAGTGGCTTCTTGGTATTTGGGTTCCTCAAGGGGCTTGGGGCATCATCCTTCAGAAGAACTGGAAAGATGGAGACCAGGAGGTGGACAAAATGGTTAATCATCTCACTTTTGGGTGCAAAACACTGACTTTGGTGAGAGGATTCATTGATGCACTGAGTGAAGAGGCGTGGCCTGGGAGCCTACTTCTGTTCTTACCCATGAGGAACAGAAATGCTTGATGATTTATGAGAACATGCATGGCTGCTTAGAGAGCTCAGGAAGAGACTGAGGGACTGAGGCAGAAAAAGGAAAGAGGAATAATGAAGAAAGTGATGTGCCTGGGATTCTGCTCAGGGTAGATAAACCCAGGTAATATTATTTATTTGTTAGAAGAATGAAAAAAACAAAACCCAAAATATTTTAGGACTGCAACTGAGCTGTGCAGGGTTGAACTGGGAAAGCTGAGCAGATGGAATGACAAAAAATCAAGCGTACTTCCAGGGTACAACTGGAGTCATTTGGCAGCTTGAAAAAAAGCGAAGGATGACTGGTGGAAGTCACTGGGAAATCTGAAGCAGCTGAGATACAATTGCAGGGTGCGGCAGGGACGTGTCTGCAAGCCAAGGAAGTTATTGAAGAATATAGGAAAAATGGCAGGAGCAATGGGCCCAGCTGTGGCTGAGGAGAGGGGAGGACGGGAGAGAAATTTAAAAAGATAAAAATAAACAAGTGAGAGGGGACACATTGGCAGGAGTGGGGAAAACAGGAGAAAAGATGAAGGAAGTTTAGGGGCAGCAAAAGGTGCAGAGAGCTGTGCAGGCATCAGGAAGGAGATGCTGTGATCTGGAGCAGGGAGATGGATGAGACCTGCTGGAGGAGGCTGCCGGAAATTGCAAGCGAGATGGATGAGATGCGAGGAAAGGGCAGGGGGGCAGGAGTGAGTGAGCCAGCTGAGGGAGGACACACTTCTTCCCAGCACAGAGAGGGGCAGCTGGACAGGGAGAGTAAGAAAACTTAGCTCAGGGAATAAAAACAAGAGAGACTCAGTAAGCTTCATATTTTTATTAACTGGCAACAGGAAAATCAGTGGAAAAGTGCTACACAAAGTCAAACATTTGCGTGTGTGAGTGCTACCTTTGAGTGTGGACTCAAGGGCACCAGGGAGACCTATGGCGGGGCTGGTTCTCTCTCTTTGAAACTCTCTGTAGGTAACCAGGTAGGTTACCTGGTTACCAGGTAGGTTTTACCTCTGTAGGAGAAACACTTCAGTTTTTATTGAAATAGCAAACACTTGGGTGCTTGGTAGGGAGGATAATGAATGCTTTTAGGGTGTACAAATTTGACATATGTTGCAATTCCTAACCAGCAGGTTCTTTCAGAGAACTGAAGGAGAAGCCCAGCTCCAGCAAACCACATGTGTTGGACCTGCTGGCCCAAGCACACTTGTCTTCTCAGGGTTTTCACACGGGTTGTTAGTTGGTCTCCTCAGTTTAGTTACCTGCTGCCTTCATGGTCCCTAACCTTTAGCAATCCTCTTGCTCTCCTGTCCTTTTCAGTCCCGTCACCAAACACACCGACCTCCCCTATCCTTTTGTTTCCTCATGTTTTCCTCCTGACCTTCTTTCCCAGCTCTCTCTGACCTCAGATTCTACCACTGCTGCTCCAACTTTTTGCATCCAATAAAGCCCCTGGACAGATATCTCAGCTCACTCCTCCACCAGCATGTGTCTCCCTCAGGCAAAGCATGTGGAAGGCGTGCATCCAACAGTCTGTATTTCTGAGAAGCGATGGACACATCCCTGCATCTGCGAGGTGCTCCTAGGAGCCCTTGTACCTCCAGGTACCCCCCAAAGTGTTCTGTACCTCTCCTGCTCCTGTGCCCGCTCCTGACATATCCAGCCCTGTGCAGTCTCCCTCTCCACCTGACCTACCCCAACTTATGACTGAACCTCAGGAGGACCCCACCTGGTCCTGCCCGATGCTTCCACCTGCTCCTTCTCAGTTGGCCCTCCCTGGACTTGCTCTGTTGACTGTTTCCCCCTTCTCTCTTCCCAGAAAGGGCGTACCAACAGGGATGGGAGGTAGTAAGAAGAGGTATTTGCATTCATCCCTGTTTTGCCGAGTTTCACACAAGGCTGGCTATCGTTTCCGTTTACAGCATGCTGCAGGCTCAAGCTGCTCTCGTAACTGCTAGCTGGTTTTCCCCTGCCAGCATCAGAGGCTAAATATAAGCCCGCAGAGCCGGCCCTGCATCCCTGTATGCCCGTATCTGGCAGTGCCTGGCATTCCACCGCGATTTCACTGAGCCCATGCTTTTCACGAACTTGGCAGCTGAAGAGAGCCGCCTCTCCCTAAATAAGCTGTAGGAGTTTCTGAAGGAATAGGAAACAGATTGCTAGCTTTCTCTTCAGTGCAAAGGGCAATGTTGCAATTTTCTTTTAAGTCCCTAAGTTAGATGTTGTGCTCCACCTCTGGGAAGCGAAAAAAGTCATGCCAAGAACTTGTTCAGCCAATGCTGCTTGCTGCCCAGTGGTTTGTTTGGTAACACTGTTCTTTTTGAGGAAACTGGTATTTTTAAAGGATCGGCAGTTATTAAACAACATTTAATGCATAAGGGAAACTTATGATGAATACGTTAGCGTCTGTGCCAGACCAAACATCTGTAATTTTTAATGTGTTAGGCAATAGGAAATCGGAATTTTCATTCTGCTTTTCAGATGACGCTATAAATCAGCTATTTTAAATTCAACCAAATTGAAGAATTAAATTTTTTGGTTCTTAGGGTCAAAAATGAATAGCCTTTGTTCAGCAAAGGATTCCACATGAACTAGACATGTGAATAATCTTGTCCTTAAATTACTTGTTTACACACTGATAAATGCAGATGATAGTTTAAAAAAAACCCAGAGGCATATGCTAATTCAAAATATGCCCAGACGAATGGTGGGAGCCTGCCAAGCTTTGCAGGTTTTAGGCTTCACTTTCACGTTAGATGTACCTATATAAATCCAGAGCTGAAGAACAGTTCCCACCTTGACTTGACAAGATACCCCTAGAGAAAAGAGCGGCTGCAACCAGCCTGCTCTCGCTTCTCTGCTAGTGACCGCTGGTAACCAAAGGGCACCCCTGCTCTTTCGGTGCCTGCTGGGGAAAGAGATTTCTGTCAACATCTCTCCTGCCTTCAATTTTTGCCATTCAGTTAGCAACCACTGAGGGCTAAAATGAAACCTGCCACAACATAAAAATTGTTACAGTAGTCAGTCATCAGTGACTGAGTTATCCTGACTTAATGAGGTACCTTTTGTGAGCTGCGGTACAATAACCTGCCTTCATTAAAAAGTAAAGTAAATTAGAATAAACTACCACGAAAGTGATTAAAACCCATGCATGAAGTGTTTAAACCAGTATGTCATATTTAACAGGTTGGGTAGGCAAAAGATGTTCCTGCCTACACTTACACAGCCTGAGCTTAAGAGTGCAACTTGGTAATATAATAACTTAGAATTGTCTTATTGATGCAAAGGCTAAGGATTCAACACCTACAGATCCTGGTATCCTTCACTGTAGCTTGTTTGTTCTCTGAAATGACTGGTGCAGAAGGGATGTTACAGAAAACAGATTTATAAAATTGAGTATTACGAAGCACGTTGAACAGAGTATTTTGCAGAGATGCTCCCAAATTATCGGACTGTGCTTGTGACTACACAAACTACCTAAACTATTCAGAAATTAAGTCTTGAAAATACGAAAAAGTCAATAATTGCAAAACATTGCTGACCAACTTCAGCTAGTGCATCTTAGAAGGGCAGTGATGGTCTCAAGATGAACTTAGTTAAGAGGAGAAACGGTGTGAGATAAACAAGCTATAGTTCAGCAAGGACAAAGACAAACTTCTACATGTTGGTTGGAATAACTAATTGTGCAAACAGGGTAAAAAGTGACATGGAGGATCAGTGAATTACCATGTGCCACCAACCAAATGCCAACCATTTCATACTGCTGAGAAAGAGATGAATGTCATATGGGGATGTATGAACAGGAGTGCCATATGCAAGATGTGTGAAATCATCCTCCTACTCTACTTGCTGCTGAAAGCCTCAGCCTGAATCCTGTGCCTGGATTTAGGCACCGAACTCCATGGAAGATGTGGAGTGGCCAAAAGCAAGAAGATTGCTGGAAGTCTGGTAAGCATAGTGTGAGGAAACCTGGGATGAAACGGAAGAGAACTAGGCAAGTGAGAGTGGTCCCAAAGATGCAAATAAAAAGAAAATAAATTGTTTTCCAGATAGAGTGGATAAATAAGGAGAACAGATGAGCTGCAAAAGGGGAATTCAGGTTAGACATGATGCAAATGCTGTAGCAGTAGTGCAGTGAAACACAGGGGGAAGCGGCCCGGGGGAAACAAAATGCAGGGTGAGAAATATCTGTTAAGAAAGAAACGATCTGGCCCTGTAGCAGAGGGCAGATGATGTCTGGATCCATGATGCTGACAAAAACTTAAAAATCCTCAGCTGCTATAAACTTCATTAATGATTTATACCAGTAAAGGGGCCTTGCCTGAAATGTGTCCAGTGTAATCATTTTTTCTATCTAATTTTTGCTTTTAGCCATAAGAGTATGAGTAATAGCTATGGGGCTACACTGTTAGCCAGAAATCCTTTAGCTTTCTAAAGGTCAGTTTATCTATGATCTAATCTGATGGTCACTGAAATTAAGTGGAAGCAGTTCAGTGGGCTATAACAGAAGGTGGTTTGTGTCTCCAGCCTTCAGTTACCTTGAGTTAAACCATCCTTTATAAGCAAAACAACACAGAGGAATGAAATACATTTTTAAATGCAAGCTGAATCCTTCTGAGGCACTGCAGGAAAAAACCAGAAGCCCTCCCTTTCTAGCTCTCTGCTGGTTTAAAACAACTCCCATTAAAGATTCCAGTATGTATGTCTTTTGCCTTCTGGTCACCTGTTGATATTCCTGTCCCTTGGGAGACTTTATGCAGCTGGGGAAGCAGGCAAGATTCACATGAGCTTGATTGCTCTGTCTTGACTTGTTCACAGTGAGAGCTGAGCTCCTTATTTGAAACTTACTCCTTGTAAGAGTAGAACACTTCAACTAAGCAAGGCCAAAAAAAAACCTGAAGGGGGGAAAAAAAAAGGAAAAGAAAAGCAGAATTGGCTATATAGCTCGGCAGTTAAAGGAGCACTAAAATAGAAGTGTGAAACTTTTCATAGTTATCTGTAACTCTTCAAGGATTTCAAGTCTAAGCATAGTCACTATTAGTGAAAGGTTGTGCCAGAGAGCAGATGCTTTGATCCCTAAGCAGAGCTAATATTTAATATTTTTGAGTTGCTTTCCCCAGGTATTTTCATTATGTACGGCTGAACTTTAGACTGCTTTTCTACTACTCTTGCAACACATCTGGAAATCCCCTCCTTCGTAATATTATATGTAATATACACTACTTAGTTTGAGGAATTTAATTTTATAACAATGCATGGGCATAAAAGCCCACAAAAGAAACCAAAGACTCAGGTCAGAAAGATAGCCTTCACCTTCTTTTGACTCTGACTTTCTCATGCTGCATTTCCTCCAGATTATAATACAGTTTAATTTTCATGGATGTCATCTGAAAACGAGTGCCAGTGCAATACAGCTGAATTCTCTCTGTCACTGAATATATTCTGTACGTTAACTGGGAGTGTGATGCACTGAAGCATAGTCTTTAATTAAAGTGCAACAATACCACAGCTACAGTATGAGCATGGCATAGGAACACAGCACTGGATATAAAAATAGCTGTGCTGAAACCTGTCATATCACTACACGATGTGACTAAGTCAGTGGAGACACTCTTACACTTGAAACCTGAAGTATTACTGAGCACTGATTTTCAGTTGGGGAAGCTGTGATCAAATCAATGCCTGTATTATTCTCCACAAATGAATAATGGCGTGAATGAGGACATATTAAACACCTACAGTGCACAAAGCTTTTCACACTGGTTATGAACCAAACACAAACAAAGAGGCTGTGAACTCTCCAGAGCTCTCATTTTGTCTCCTGTGAAGTCCTCCTGCCTGTTTGGATACAATGCACGGCATCCCCACAAACGCTCTGGTGCCAATAGGAGAGGGCACCAGTTTTGGATTGGGAGCAAGCTGATCACTTTCTCTCCTCCTCCTTCCTACCCTTGAGGAAAAGAAAACAACATGAAACCACCCCATACCTTCCAGCGAGTGAAGGCAGTATGGCAACTGGGAAAATGAATATGCCTCTGTTGGCACCAGAGCCAGGGAGCGGCTAATGCTGCTTCCTTCATAGCCCTCCACCAGGGGATGTGCTGGCACTATGTGGACGGGTTGTTCTGACTGAGTGAAGCAATGCTCCCCGTGCCAGTGCTGTGAAACCCTCCCTACGTTCACTCAGCCAACACAGGGGCTTCAGGAGAAATAAAACCCAGAACCGACCACTGCCCTTATCCCACAGACAGGTGCCTGCCAAGCCACGACAGCACTGCTCTGCCCTCCAAAGGACCCAGCGCTCTCTTAATGCCCAATGCACACAGCCCCTTTGAGTTACTGGCACAGCTGACACTGTCATTGTGGCACAGGGACCTCTACAGAGGTTTCCCCCCGATGCTGGCTACCAAACCCAGAATTAAACATCCACAGAAAAGCAGCTGGGCTTTCCCCCTCTACAAGGCATGGCATTTGTGCCTCCCTGTTCCTTGCTGCTGCACAGGTACTGCATCCTACAGCACGGTGCTATGCTGCATTGGAGCCCGCAGGCATGATTTTAACATCCCGGCACAGTAAAAACAGTTTAGGAAAAAAAGATGTGTGGATTTGGCAGGGAGGAGGCACAGGGAGCCATGCAGTGATGCTTCTCTGCTTTCTGGGAAATGTGTCAGGGAGCCACAAAACACACAAAAGAGAGAGGAGATAGGAGATAGTTACCTAACATGACGAAGGGGATTCCCAGGAAGGTGGAATTGTATTTCCCACCAGTGAGATTGATGATCCCAGCTGCAGTCAGGGTGGCAAGGGTCACAGTCAGCAATCCCAGCAGGCCAAGCCAGGGTTTGCTGCGGACACAATCCTGCATGGAGCAGCAGAGAATGGCCAAGGTGACCACAAGGACCAAGCTTGTGATCAGGTAGCGTTCTGACACCCTGCTTGTCTTCTGGAAATCCTCCTTCAGCGAAGAAGAAGTGAAAGGATACATTTTGATTTTCCTGTTGGATTTCTGGAAAAGTTCAACAGTGTCACAAAAAATGGATTCCCACTTCTCTGCCACCATGTCATTCAAAGAGTTGATTGCCTGCAAGTAGTAGGTGAGCTGAATGGCTTCTGCAGACTTCACCCGGTCTTTGCTGTGCACAGTAACCCCACCAAGCTGATGCCCGTTATACACTTCCCTGCCATCCTTTAAGTGAGTAATCGGGTAAGTGATTGCAAAATTAGTTCGATTAGAAGAACGAGCAGCCTTTAGTTCCTCCAGTACATGCACTATGTCGTCCACTATGCATGTCTTGTCGTTGTTCAGGATACATATATGGGCAAACGTGTAATTGAAACCAGGTCTTTGAACTTGGATCCTGGTCACAGCAGA
>NW_009913715.1:0-12695 GCF_000696875.1 Nestor notabilis | reverse complement strand
AGGAAAAGAGAAATCACACGTTATTCATCAGTTCATCTCACGCAGCAGCAGCCAGAAAAATAGCAGCTCCTCACCTCCATCCCTTTCTTATTTGATCTAAGCAACAACAACAGAAGTTCTGGTGACTGCAGTATTAATAGCACAGTGATTGCAAAAAAAGGAAACATGCATTAAAATAGCAGGATTATTCCCGTACGTCCCTTGGTTGAAACTCGGGTGGGTTATGATTTGCATCTGTGCCATGTACACCTGCCGTTTGGCCTCTCTAAATAAGCAAACTAAAAAGGCCTGGACTTCAACTTTTCAAGTGATCTGGGCAAACATCAAAGGGAGAGCTAAAGCCCAGCCATCTCCGGGGACTGTGTCATGCTCAGGATTGCCAAATTATTCTCGCTAACAGATAAACTGCAGGTACAGAAGGCATAAGAGTAATGTGGCCAGGGATTCCACCTGTGTGGCATATACTGGCAACCTGGCAGCAGCAGGGGACTAGCCCTTGCTCTGAGGCTACAGATGCATGCCCTAAGTGTAGAGATTGTCTGTGTAGCAGGGATAAGATAGCTGGCATTAGTTCATCTTGCCCTATTTTCCCCTCTCTCTTTCCCCCATCAAGTCTTCAACAAGTATGAGAGTGGGAAGCAATGGCAGAGACTGACATCAGTTATCTTCCTCTGAGAGGTTCAGTTAATCAGGGAAGGACCCATAATTTTAGGGCCTGCAAGTTATTACCACTTATTGCCTGGTCTAGCAGCCTCTTTCTTAAGCTGTTTGTCAACCTTCTGAAATTTGCCATGCCTGAGCTCTGACCTAAAGTATGTTCAGTTATTTTCGAGCATCAGGAGGGCAGAAAAATTACCCTCACCTCTTGAAAAATATAGAAAACTTGTAATCTTTCATGAATCCATTTTAGTCAACACGGAAGAGGCAAGAAATCTGAAAGATGGCAGGGGAACAGCCCTAACAGGCTGGAGTTGCAGTGTTTTTCTAAAGTAAAATATTGAGTTTGCTAATGGTGGGAGCATTAGCAAAGTGCACACTGATTTTTTTTGCATATTTTCCTTGCAAAATGTACAGGCCTCACCCACCACCATCACCATTTAACTCCTTCTGTGTCACCGCAGTTGTGTAGAGTATCAGGACCTTCTGTAAGGATGCTGCTGAGGCCAAGACCGTGTTACCCACCACCACAAGCCCAAGAAGACTTTCCCTGTGGCTGTGATGTCCTTCATGGTGGGTAGCCACAAAAGCTCAGAAGGGGCTCCCACTGCTCATTTCCAGGTGGCACAGGACGTACTTGGCATCCCAAATGTCGGGGACCCGTGCATTCTGCTGGATATGTTCTTTGTGCATGGCTCAGTGAGATGTGTGATTCTCTTGAGGTGTGAGCAGGGACAATGCAGAGGGATGTTCACCCCTTGTGCTATCTGTTCCAAATGACCCTGTGGACATGGCAGTCCGTACAGCTCAGTTGCTCGGGTGGCCATGTCTGCTGCTGTGACCACAGAACTGCTCTTAGAAACTGCATGGATTTATCCTTCGGACCCTTTTACAGCAAGGGAAATGATAGAAGGAGCGTTGCAAAGGTGTGGTGACAAAAGTACGGCTGATAAAAGAGAAACCCTCCATTACCTGCAAACCGGAGAGACCACAGCTCTTCCACGGAGCTCAAGAGACAAATTAAGAACTACTCTAATTTCTTTTCCTTGAAGGGGATATAGTTATTTATGTCTTCAGATTTTGAGGAAGACACAGAGAACTTGCTATGGGGATGTGATTTTTTTTTTCTAATTGCACGTTCTGTTTTCTGCTGTAATCCAAAGAGGGCAGAGAGGCTCTTATGCCCAGTAAAGAGGCTGGGGTCAGGTGGTATTTAATGGAACCAGCTCCCTTCTGAAGACAAACAGTCGTAAAAAAATAGAACACAGGGAGAGCTTATATACTCATCTGGCGGCAATGGACAAAATCATGCATCTGATAAAATTAAATAGTCATAGTGACTTCGTGTGGCATTTCTGACCTTTCGTAGAAAAAACCCCAACATTAATACGATACCATGAATCTGATTATTTCGTGATGACATTGCATAATCTGTGATGGGTATAAATTTAGCTATGTTGCCTCAGTTCCTCAGGATGGTAAGAGCAAAGACTACAGAATTCCTATATTCTCAACTTGTTTCTCTAGCAGCTTGGGGGTGTATTTTTCCCCATCTGAGTAGTTTTTATTTTTTATAGAACAACTGTTCAATATTGACATTAGAAAGATAGGTTTGAGAAATTAACTGAACTAAACAACCTTTTCACAGTACTGTGAGAACACAGTACCTTGCCATGGTGAGAGGCAAAATTCCCTATTGTGGTAGGAGAAGAAGTAACTGTACGTGCAACAGATTAGGGGCTTTTGTTTCATTTTGGAAGCTGTGCAAACTAAAAGGTTTTCAGGAACATGCTGAAGAAGTGAACCTGTACGGGGAACTCCTCCTGTCTTTCAAGCTTGTGACTGCAAAAGCTCTGCTTTGCAAGTGCTGTTTTGGTGCACAAATTCAAATGTATGTTATTACAGTTTGGGGAAAATGCCCTTATTTACTGAATCAAATGCAGATATCTGATTTTAATTCTTTTACAATGGCAGCTACTGTATGGTTTTCATTGACAATGGTTGTAAAATGAGATGTCACATGAAGAAGCACAGCTGAGGGCAACTAGGAGGAACAGAAGAAATTTCCTGCTTTTATTAGATTCACAATACAACTTCTTCAGAGTGGATCCGTTGAATGACACAATGCAGAAGAACTAAACTGTTATGCAACTTCTATCGAACAACGTGTGTTGCTATTTACCTACCCTGCCTCACTGCTGCATTTGCTTCCTTCTACACCTGAAGCACCTTCTTTTAATATTTAGGTTATTAAATAGCCTCATGTGTCACAGCTGTTATTTCATCTTTAGCAAAAGGCTAGAAGCTAAATGTCATACCTAAAATACTCATTTCTTCTTGGAAATGATCATTTCAGATGCAGGAGCCTGTTCTGTGGCAGTGGCCCCGTGCTTCCTGCAAAGCCACGCTGGGCTGGACCTGTGGGGGTGACCTGCCCATCGCACCTCCTGGCGAAGGGGCTTTGGGAAGGAGAGGGGAGCAGGCAGCCAGCTCTGTGTCCTGGCACATCCCAGCAGCCAAGTAGACCCCAGAGCCAGCTGCAAGCTTGTACAGTTTAGAGCAGCTATGAGATGTACTCCGAGCTTTGCCAGTGGCCACGTTTGGTCATCTCGTGTTGGAGCCAAACAGCCAAAGAGGAGGAAAACCTGCCATTCCCTCCATCCCAGCAAAGCATGCTGAGCACTGCCCCGGCATGCCCAAGAATTCAGCTCTGGGAAGCCTGACTCAGACTTTTATCCTCAAGACAAACACATCACTTCACCTGCACTTTGTTTTTACAGACCAGATCCTTGGAAAAACCCCTCTGTCACCTCAGTGCAGGGCAGGGGCACACTGCAGCGTGGCTGCAGGCTCTCTCTCTCCCTTCGCTTGCCTGTGGCAGCCCATGTACTGCAGGGCTGATGCCTCTTCCCCGCTGAAAGCTGCAGTCCCACGGCACTCTCCTCTCTGCTTCCATGCTGGGGATTCAGCTGCAGCCACTTGCATCCAGGCAGTCACACCAGGCATAGCCGTGGGTGACTGCCTTCCACAGGAAACAGAGGGTCTGAGAGATTACAAGGGCACGTCCCACCAGTTCAAGGGATTACATGGTCTGCAATTTGTTTTGCCTATGGTACACGAGGAGGTCCACCAGGAAACTTCAGTTTATTAACAGGAAATGGTAAAGGCTGTTGCGTGATGAGGACAGCATTAGCAAATGCTAATACACAATGCATATTACACTCCTTGGTGCAGCAGGTTTTAATAGCAGGTACCCATATTCCGAATAAACCTGGCACCTAGTACTGGGACAAATGACTGACCACCAGATTCTCATTTATCCACCTGTTTTCTTGTCCTTACTGATCCTATTAGGAGAAAGGGAGATTGAAAGGAATAATAAAAGCTGAATGAACATTTTTTCTTGGAGACATGCACTGCTTGCTCATTGCTCACAGCTTTTTCAGCTAGCTAACAGTGCAAGGAACCAAAAAGCAGTTTACTGCTGAGATGACAGAGCACTGCAGTATGAGAGCGGCACAGCAGTGCCTAAGCTCCCTTGCCACGGTGGCACACTGTCCCTGAAAGCGCTCAGTCATGAAATACTAACTTTCACTTCTCCCTTTCATCATTGTTTAAACAATGACCATAACTTGAAATTCCCCCCTCCCTTCTGAAAATGCTGGGTATGCATGTCCCATATGACACCACAGATTTCCAGAAGAGTGTTTTCTACTCCTTCAGCCTTTAGCCATTTGCATTTAATAATGTCTTGGCCTTGGTCTTTGTTTACTTTAAGTCCTGTCCTCACTCAGTTACTTATTTGAGACAGGCAGGCAAGGCGGCTTCAACCAGGAGGCAAATCCCTTTCGGCAAATAGCTCCAGGTGAGGGCTCTGCTGGTTTCATGCCTCTACACCAAACCAGCTTTCAGCCTGTGGCATAGCTGACAGTTGAGAGGTGATGAAATTGCGCTGCCCCGTTGGCTGTCTTTTTCCCTGCCGGCCCAGAGGGGATGCCAGAAAGCAAAAGCTGAAATCCTTTCGCTTATCCTGGGCTAAGCCACTTGCTCCAGGGCCTCAGAGACGCGGCTGCGAAGATTTCTTCAAGCTGTTTTTGGCTGCCAGTCCTCCTACCTCTGCCATCAGCACAGGAAGGCAAGTGCCAGGAACCAGAGCCCCATGAGAGGCTCAGTTTGGCTGCCCTGGGATGGCCAAGCCATGCACTGGGCTCTGGGAGACAGCTCTTCCCTGCACAGAGCTTGGCACAGCTTTCAGCTGTGGCAGCAAAGTTGAAGTTGAAGGAAAAGGTGTTGTACCTAGAGATGTATATTCAGGACAGAAAGGAAAGCTTGATTTTTAACTTAAGTCCACGCAGAAGACGCAGGGAGCTACAAGAATGGGGTGAGGAACACCTCAAGCCCCTTTGCTTTGTTCAGAAGTCCTTTCTTTAATTCTAAAGTGAGCAGGTATTACCAGAATTCTATCAGTTTAATCAGGTAACAAAAAAGTCTGCAGCCTCCCTGTGAAGTAAACAGATCCCATCCCAGCAGGGAGGGGTTAGAAACTGCTGATTCATTTGCAAAATGGTCCAACCCCAGAAATCCTTTAAACCTGCATTACACAATCTGTTACCCTGATCAAAGCTATGGGCAAACGGGACGAGGCGTGAGGACTCAGTGCAATGTCCACCGGTGTCCCACGTGGGTCTGTCTGGTGGCATAGCTTTGCTCCCACGGAAACTTCTTGACAAGCGTGAAAGCAATACGCAATGGGACACTACAGTCTTGCCAAGCTCCTCTTCCCAGCTCATGGAAAGACATCCTGACTCCTGTGGGATCAGAGTCACAGCCACCATTTTTAATATTAAGGATGTGTACACCTACCTCCTGCTTATCATACATACTGCAAACCTGTATTTGGTTTTGCTGCAGAGTAGTGACGTGCAGTGTTTTATAGGGGACATCACTCATGGTAGGGACTTGACTGTGACATACAGTTGATGAATGGCCAACTAGACAAAACTAGCTAGATATATGATGTCCTCCTGTACTGTGGGTGATCTGGCACATAGATATGTTTGACTCACAGGAGTACGATCTTTGCAATGCTGTATTACTTGCTGTTGTTGCTATTATTTGGTATTCTTTGACTCTGGTTAGTCTTTCAGTCTACATCTGATGGTTCAAATTAAAAATGAGCATCACTCTAGTCAGCATTGCGAACTCTTACAATTCTGTTACTGCAGTTTTCACCAAGTCTGTTTTTTCTCTGAGCCCTGGAGCCTGACGTATTGTGATTTAAAAAAAAAAATCTCAGCTTTCATTAAAAGAAAACCAAAATGTCTGATTTCATGGTTATGAAGGAAAGCCTGAGAAGGCTCAAAAATAAAGCGAAGAATGAACTCATTACCTATTACTGCTTAAAATCTCATCACTGTTTTGGGTTCAGGACTGAAAAGCTAGAAAGCATGAAGACAATGATTTTAAATATAGATTTCATTTTCATGTGAAGCTGGTTTACTTGTTGGGTAATTTTTACAGGTAACTTGTGCCAAAGAAAATGAAGAGGATAAAAAGCTTTTTAATGGATAGCTATAAATTTCTCCAATTTTTCTATGATCAGTAATCTCTGGCATTTTGTATCTTTGCAGAATGCTTTTTTATTCACTTCAAGAGACAGCCTCAGTCAAAATGTAAAAATGCTTTAAGAGGGAAAAGACTTGCACAGCTCCCAGCTTAATTCATGAAAGAAAACACTGTGGGTTCTGCAGACATGGGCAGAATTAAATTATTAAGGGTATACTTTCATCAGAAGCAGATGCAGAGAAGGAAGGCAAGGGACCTCCAGAATGCGGCTGTGTCCCACCACCAGTCTGAGACCAATGGGTCAAGAGCAGAGGTTCAAAGGAGGCTGCTGAGCAGAAGCCTCCTGACCAAGCCGTTCTGCCTGAGGGATGGAGAGCATTCACAC
Source organism: Nestor notabilis (assembly GCF_000696875.1). Taxonomy (NCBI): domain Eukaryota; kingdom Metazoa; phylum Chordata; class Aves; order Psittaciformes; family Psittacidae; genus Nestor; species Nestor notabilis. The sequence goes on along the minus strand of NW_009913715.1, from coordinate 6,088 downwards.
AGCCAATGGAGGAAGCCAGCAGATCCTAACAGCTCAGGATAAACACTGGAAGTTGCAGCTGGAAAGCGTGCCGCAAGGCTCACTGTGGGTAGCGGGGCTCTTTTTCTAGCAGTCCTACAATAAGGTTTCCTGAAGAGACACTAAGATACTAATCATGCAAGCTATGTATTTTTGCTAGTACTTTTTTTAGCTGTCCAAAACATGGTGAATTATATTTTCTTCAAACAGTTTTCATGTAAATAAAATCTAAAAATTGTTCGAACTACAAGTCATCAAACGAGGGACAACTATTAGTACTCAAAGTGGCAGATGTTGGTGCATTTACATTTCCATCTGCCTTCTTGGTAGTTACAGAAAATTGCTAGCTATGATTTTTCTTTTCTAATCTGAAGTAGAGAAGCTTTTCCAATCAATGCCATCTTACTTCTGACAACTGCCTTGGCAATTTTGCTTGAATTTGTCCCACTGAGAGAAGTCCACTGTTGTTTTTGGGCCAACTGCTGCTGGAGGACAGGATGCCTGGGCAGCAGAAACCCTTCTGTGCAGCCTGGTGTGTGGCTCTGAGATCAATTTTTCATGACGGTGGAAAAAAAGATGAAAACTTTGCTCCTGCAGCTAATCTTGCACCAGTTCCACCACCAGTGGCCTTCTCCGTGCATCCCCTATCTCTCCATAAACACTCCTCCATCCTTACACTGCTTCTCAGGGGGCTGGAGACATGCTGTGGGCTCTTGCCACGGGCTCCTCCAGCAGAAGTGTGAGAAACAGGCCCTTCCTTACCACAGGGAAACCTCAAGAGCTGCAAGTTCACAGCCCATCGCATTAACAACTCGGCTCCTGGTTCTCCCTTTCAACATGAAAGAGGGGGTTCTCCTGCTGTAAACCCGAACTTAAAAGGCAGGGCACAGTCACAGCTTTTCAGAAGCCCAGCAGCGGTTGCTGGGGAGCCCCATCAGCTCTCTCAAGCCCTGCAGCACTGCCTGGGGCACCAGTGGCCTGGCTTTGGTGGCTGTGATGCACAGGGCTTCCAGTGCCTGCTTGCTGTGCTTTCCTGGAGGGGTGACGTAACCTGTGCAGTCACGCATTGAGAAAATCTGTCCCCCATGCATTCTATTTGTTAGCTGTGAGGTGAGACCTGACCTTCCAAGGCAGGAAAGGTGATGCAACACAGGGTGCTGGGCATCCCTAGCATGGGCTGCCTGCCTGGCAGCAGCTTGGGGCACAGCATTGCTGGGAAGCATTGCACCATGGCATGAGACGAGGGAGAGCAGAGGGGATCCATCCCAGCCAGCACTGCTGGAGCAGGGCAGGGGAGTGGTGGGGACCAGTGGGACATGGTTGTCTTCCCAGGCACAGGCAACTATAGGACTTCTGCTCCAGCCACTGGCCAGTGCCTGTGGGAGAGAGCAAACCCTCTTGCCTGCAGGAACCACGCCGAGGAGCTGCTGCTGCTGACATCGGGAGCTCAGGAGGGGTTTCTGCACAGGCTTCCACGCTCTCCTCGCTGTGTGCTATTTATCTTCCTTCTTCCCTGGCTGTGCCCAGATTTTACCTGCGTATCTTAATTCTCATCTGTTTTCGCATAAGATACATTTTAGCCCTGCAGCATTGTGCTGCTATGACAACAGGCTTGCACTTCTGCTGCTTTCACACCCTTGTTTTTCTTGTATTAGGACTCTCCCCTCATCTTACATCCTTGCTGTAAAGACATGACTTCATCCTTTATTGTTTTTTTTTAGCAGAATTTGTTCTGTTGACTGTTTGCCTGTGTTTTTAGTACCGGAGCTACCTAGAGAAGGTGGAGACCTACTATGTCTATTGCTAGACCCACAGTTGACTGCCTGTGTCCAGGCATTCAGAGTAGTCAAAGTTTTAAAACGAAGGATACCTTGTGTTAGCCGGGATTGCGACAGACCCAGCTTTCGGCTCTGCTGAACAACCAGAACCCACTTCCACTGACTTTGAAAATAACGGCTTAAGCATGCCATGTTTGTACAGCAGCGCAGTTGGAAATACCACAGACAGGGGAACATAAATATAGTTACTTCTTCCATGAGTTTCCTCACATGTAGAAAGTAAATGAGGAAAGCTGGGAAGACCGTAGACAAGAGCATGCAGGGACATAATAATTAAGGAGTAGAGAGAGGAAATAAAACCCCAACAAGTATGAGGTCTATAAAATCTTGAAGTTAAACTGCTTTGTTCTGCTAAAAGAAGTTGTGCAGTTCTTAAATGTAAGTGTCCTTAAACCGAAATACGCAATTTTACTATTTGCTTGCATGTTCAAATAGATATTTAATCAGTTTTCCAGATCTGCTGGCCAGTTTGTATGAGAGAGGCAATATAAGCACTGTCTGAAAATATGTAGTCAGGAGAAGTTTCTTTAAATAAAATAAGCCCTCATGTACAGATTTTCATAGAGGCAAACTGCAAATACAATCCTCTTCAGTAAAGCATGTTACATTTCAATCCCTTTTCATCTTTGGATCTTGTCATCTGAAGTGGAGCTTTTGCCAAAAAAATAATTAGTGCTGTGTTATTGTTACAAACACAATAACACAAGGGGAAGAGAGGATATTCTTCTGCAAGAAAAGGAAACCTTTCATTAAAAAATAAAAAGTCTTTTGTAGCATAACGCAGTTAACTCATCGTAAGTATAGAGGAATGAACAGGCTCAAAAGGATGGGTGTCTCAAATTCTGATCTAAATCAGAATATATTTTCTGGGGTTCAAAATCTGGCTAGGTCTGCGTTTCCAGTGAGTCTGCATGTCTTCAGCCTACCAAGTTTCTAGCTGCAAGTGGAAATACCACCATGAAATGGTAGAGGGCTGCTCTAACACTATTTATGTAGCATCTAGGCTTAGATTGTTTCTACAAACTTTACACAATTGTCTGAACTTCTGCACAATGGTCCACACCAAATATTCCAGTTACGCTTGTTTCTCCAAGTACTTCCTGGAAACACAGGGGTAAAAGCACACTTTATTCAGTTAAATGTTTTTACTTCCTATTTCTCTCTCTCTCTGGAAAGAGTGAAATCTGGAGGAAGAAAGTCCTATACTGGCAGCACGGAATGCCAGTACCCTGTGCTCAGCTACAGAGCAGGCTGAGCAGTGAGTAAAATTTCATTATTGTCCTCCCGATGCATCTCTTACATATCCGAGACTCTACTGAGACTTTTTGTTGGAGCATCTATTCAAGGCCAGAGATTCAGGACCTGATTAGGTTTCTCCCTTACTTCTACAAATGACTATGCCATCTTCAAACACAACAGTGGGATGGCAGACCTAGAATAGTTTAAGCATTTACGAGGAGTTATGAGAATGATGGATGGAGATTTATGCAAAATAACAATAAACATGTACTCATCATCATCTCTAAGTCAAGTCTGTTATATAAAGCAGTCATATATATCCCTGCTAATGAGCAGGAGACACCTTGCTTGGAGCAGCCTGTACATTCAGCGAGGCCTGCTGCTGTCGTGTGCTGGCAGCGTTGCGCTGGCAGATGCATGCTGTCAGTGGGGAGTCCTACAGCAGCTCCTGCTCCAGGAGTGCCGCCTGAGATCTGCACCTGAGACAGTCATGAGGCTGAGCCCTGCCCTCAATCATTTCCCAACCAGCCAACAGGGTATCATGCAGTAACAGCAAGTTTCTTGGGCTGAAACACGCCCATGAGAAATTGTAGTAAGCTGGTCACAGTATTTTAGAGATGCCACCACAGAAGTTACTTCATTAACTAACTAACTGATTAGGATACTAGAGTGATTCGCTTTTGACAGCACCAGCTATGTTTCAATTTCAACTGCTCAGACCCCAAAACTTTGTATCGCTTTACTAAGGGGACAGTACTGGAGGCTGACTTCTTCCTCTGCTAAAACCAGGGGAGATCTCCTTCCCTTGTCAGATGACTAGGGTAGCTGCAGCTGTTCAAGGCTCATTCCCTTCCCTCCCTGGCTGACAAGGTGGGATATAGCAGGTAAGGAAACTGAGAAGAACTATTGCAAGCGCAGCGGGTGCCTGTTTGGGGCAAAAATCCTCCTGGGTCTCCCATCCTCCTGCTAGTGGGCGGAGATGCAGCAAAAACCATGCAGGAGGAGCCAGTGTCCAACCTGACGCCTCTGCTAAAGCAAAGCCTCTCCCTTGGGGAGGTCATCCTTCTCCAGGAAAGGAAAGATAAGCAAATGCTGCTGTATAGCTTCTCTGCCCTGACTGTGCCTACACAGCTGCATTTTCAGGAATGTAGGTGGGATTACTCCATGGTTTCACCTGGGACACTTATTTACAAGCACTGCACTTTGCGTTGGTTGGCTCTGGACTGAGGCTGGGGATGCTGTTGCTCCTTTCTCCCCTTCATGCAACTGCATATATATAGAAAAACGTTGGTGGCCACTTTTCCCTTGGTGAGCCTTGTTAACACAAAATGACGTAGCCCTGCATCACCACCGATGTAAGAATATTGGGAGCTAGGCGCCCTCCCTCCTGTTTTCCTGTGCTTTGATCCATGGGGCATCCACAGGGCTGGATCAGCAGCAGCCTGTCTCTGGCTTTGCCCACAAACAGAAAAATAATTAGGACAAAGGCCATAATTTGTTCTGCACAAGACATACTGGAATTAATTAGATAAGTAAAGAGTTGGAAATAATGTATCAAATACGCCTGACAATGTCAGATTAACAGCAAGAGTAAACAGTCAAATGGCAATGTTCATTATGTCACTAAATGAAAAAGAATCATTCTGTTAGCAAATTCTGTCTATTAAAAATGAGGCAGTTTTAAATACTGACAGAACTTTCTAAGTTATAGTTCTTCCACTGACGAGATACATCTTACGCAGAAGTTTGCTTGCGGAAAGATTCTGAGTACCATTTATCTGTGTGTCACTATGCTATTGATAAAACTACAGATCTCTGGAGAAAGCGGTACAGAGAAAAAATCCATTATCATTATTATCCTATGACTGAGTAAATGTGCACATACTGGATGCGAATGCAATTCATGGTACAAGAAAATGAAGGAATGAAAATCGTCTCTCTGGAGTTTTCTCATTCGCCGGTAACATTTCTGTTACTGTACTTAGTGAGTCGATGCTCATTAAATCTGTTTGCTCATTACTGTTGGGTAATATGTCAAAAGAAATACATAAAATACCGAGTGGCTCTGTGCTATAGTTCTGTATGTGCATACAGTGGAAATAAAACATAAGTAAACCCACTGTAACAGTTATCTCCTTGTTTAGTAAAGAGTGAGGTCTCCCCGAAGTCTCTTACAATAGGTATTTGCCTCTATTTTCCCATTTTAGAAGAGACACTCCCTGAAGTGATTAAAAGGAATTAACCCCGGCTTTTTGTATGGGCTGACAGCTTGACATTCAGGGGTAAACAAACAAAAAAAAGAAGCAATGCTGAGTCTCTGGGGATTCCACATGGCAACAGTGAAAACGTGCAGGACTACGCTAGCCACACCTCTGGTTATTTGTAAATGTCCCTTTCCTTTTTCTCGGGTGAACCCGACCCTCTTAACACACAGTTTTTGCATCTGTTCTCCCTGCTTTTCCTTCCAAGATTGTTTGAAACTTGCAGGGTGTAAACTAGAGTACCAGCTCCAACAAATGCAGATTTCCGACATGTTATGACATCTAGCACGGTGAGATGTCCTGTGAGATTGTGACTCGCACACTCCGAGCCACTTAAGTGACAGGGAAAGACGCTGCCCGCTCTGACTTGAACCAGCAGCGCAGGCTGCACCATGCCTGCAACCTACAGCTGAGCTGCGTTTTAGTTCAGCTACAAACCCAGCATTTTCTGTGATGGTGGGTTGGGAGCGGAGGGGGAAAAATACTACCCGCTAAAAATAATCGGCTGAGTTATGTCATTTGCCTTTCTAAGTGGTGAGAAGGGGGTTTTGTGCGATCCCTCTTCAGGTAGAAGTGCAGTCCAGACATAGCAGCAGCCCCCAAATGCGTTCTAGGCAGCTTGGCGTCTTGGTACCTAACTGTTTTTGAAGTTTGAGTTTACCAAAGCCCGAGTCGCCTTAACTCGGGAGCACGGCTGCAGGGCGAGTACAGAGGCACCGAAAAATCATTCCA
>NW_009913714.1:0-22265 GCF_000696875.1 Nestor notabilis | reverse complement strand
AATGCATCAAAACATTTATTTACATTCTAGAAGAGTCAGAAAGAGCTGTCTTGACATTTGGTGGTGGAAGGGAGAGGAAAGAAAGGGCAAGGAACAGACCCTGACAGATAGCCTTCTCCACCTACACCAGTTTCCATTTCAGCTGAGGGTAGTAACAAAGTCAGAAGGTTACACTGCTGCAGAGCACTCTGATGGCCTCCTATTAAAATAATATATTTAAAACTGCAGCAGTTTTCTGTTGTACACAGAAGTTGTAATACCCAAATCTCTCCTAGGAATATCTTCAATCCCTCTTTATCCATGATTTACTCTATTCAAGATAATCTGGGGACATTAGAAAAGGCAGGAAGAGGAGTAATCCATGTAACCCTTACATCAGTACCCTCATGCCCCAAGAGATCTGTCTGTGGGTACTAAAGTAGCAGCAGGTCACCACCAACTAAGTCCTATTAGGCAGAAATCCAAGCAAATCATAGAAACTACTATAACTAACACTGGTTAGCAAACATTCTACGAACAGAGAAGAAAATACACAGTTCATGAAGTAGCTCTGTAGCTCCTCCCATATGAAAGAAACACCACTTCCAATCCTCATCCACTAACAGATTGGTGTTAATGTAGTGTTACAAAATAAAGCTTGCAAATGCTCTCTCTTAGCGGTAAGAATGAAATTGTTCTAACTACGTAGGCAGGGCAAATGTGGAATCGTGACTGCTTTTTAAGCAAGTGTTTTTATTTCACTGCTATTTGGGGCTACTATTTGGGGTTAAAGGTAGTCTGAAACTCAAACCAGAAAAAGTTAAGTTACTCTCTTTTTATTCTTAGTTGAAAAATGCTTAAACTCTTCACTTACATTATGAAAAAAGAAAAATCAGTACAACAACAAAGAAAACCCAAATCACACAAACAAGTGCAAGCACTCATCCATTAACAAGCCTGGAAGGATACTCATTAGTACTGTGTATTGCACTTTCAGCTACAATCACAATTAACTATTCTGAATTTCCGGACTCAGAAAAGCAAATTATTTCCACTGAGTCCTACTCCACCAAGAACCACAAATTCATAGAACCACAGAATGGTTTGGGTTCGAAAGGACCTTAAGATCATCCAGTTCCAACCCACCTGCTATGGGCAGGGACACCTCACACTAAACCATGTTGCCCAAGGCTCCCTCCAACCTGTCCTTGAACACTGCCAGGGATGGAGCATTTACCACCTCCGTGGACAACCCATTCCAGTGCCTCACCACCCCCACTGTAAAGAACTTCTGCCTTATATCTAACCTGAACTTACCCTGTTTAAGTTTAAGCCCATTACTCCTTGTCCTATAGCTACAGTCCCTGATGAAGAGAATCAGTTTGAAGACAGTGAATGGAACCTGCACTTCTAAATAGAGCAAACTTTTTTTAAAACCTTCAACACATGACCACTGTTTACAGCTATCCCCATGGTATCTGCACCCTAGATTAAGAACATGGCTAGCTGTTTTACACAGCTTTTCTTCCTTCTCCAACAGTTACCCCCCTGCCAAGCAAAAGCTAAGTAAACCTGGGATTGAGTAAAATGGATTGAAGATGTGGGGGTTTAACACACATATACACCCCCATCAACCAAAGTGATGCACACTGTCCTCAAAATAAAGACCCAAAATGTTTCTTAAAGGTACACTGGGTGTGAAGACAATTTCTCAGACCCAGCAGTCATTTGCTCTAAGATAAACTTCACCTGCACAATATCACTGAGCTTACTGAATGAGACCCAAACTCTAATGTGTCAGTGCATCCTGTGAGCAGCAGAAAGACAGACTGCAGGATCGGATCCACCATCCACTGTTTTGGTCAGAACTTCTTTGCTTGAAGCCTCGTGTGCCTAAGAATAAATCAAGTTCCAATGCACTACCTGCTCGCTGATGTTCAGCTCTGCAGTAATGCTGCATGGAAATGTAACAATCTCTTCCATCAACATCCTGGAAAATAAATTTTGTTTTGGTGGCCAGGTTTTGTGCCATGTCTTGTGCTGTGGGCCAGCCAACTGCAAAGCAGCTTTGCAGAAAAGGACTTGGAGGTCTTTGGACACCGAGTTCAAGAGGAGCCCCTGTTGTGGCTTCCCAGGCTGCAGGAGGAGGAGTATTGCCAGCAGGGAGAGGGAAGTCATCTTTCCACTCTGCTCAGGACTGCCAAGGCCACACTTGGAGTGCTGTGTGCAGCACTGGGCTCTCCAGGACAAGAAAAATACAGATGTACTGGAAGAGTCCAGCAAATGGCCACAAAGGTGATGCAGGGACTGGGGCACTTCATATAGAAAATGCTTAGAAAACTGGAACTGTTCAGTCTGGAGAAGAGAAGGCTCAGGGAGATCTCATCAACGTGTATTGCTATCTGAAAGGAGAAGGTAAAGATGACTGAGCCAGGCTCTTGCCAATGGTGCCCTGCAACAGGACAAAGTAGAACACAGGCAACTCCTCTTGAAGGCAAGGAAAAAAAAACACAAAAAAACCAAAAAAACCCAAACTTTACTGTGACTTCCTTACCAGTCTTCCAGGCCACAGCTTTAAACTAAGACAGAAATCTTGGGAAGGAGTTGGATCCAAGTGCTGATTCAATTATTGCCCTATTGGTTTGATAAGCATGCTCATCAATATGCTTCAACCTTGACTGAGAGGTCAAAATTCCAGAGACAGAACTAGTTTTCTCCCTGGATTAACTCTGCCAAAAATCCAGACTGAAGACATTCAATTCTCAGTCACTTCAAAAGAGAAAACCGCCACCAAAACCCACCACCACACAACCCAAGGAGACAATGGCCCCAAATCCAGTGATAACTGTCCAAAAATCCTAAAGCTTGAATTCAGCTGCCAGCAAACACACAATTAATGCAAGCCACAAGACTTGAAATCTGAAAAGAAAAGGGGTAGTGTTGCTTTTGTTTAAGAATCATTAAAGCTCATTCTTCACGGAGTGGTTATTTCTTGACATAAACTAGTGGGGACCTGTTTTTGTTGTGGATATTTTTAAAACATTTCAGTACAAACAAATGCAAGCATGCACCAAGTGATTAGCTGCATAACTGCTGTTGAGCAATACACTTGTGCACAGACTTAGGCATAAAGTGCTCTAAAAATCCATCTTCAACCTTTTCTGGTTTGAGTGAAAATTAGGTTTAAGTTATGCAATCACATAATCAGTTTTCAGTAGGTTCCACATTAGCAGTATCTGCCTCAAAGCACATGTAATTCCCGTGAACTCAATTTAAGGCCCATCAACGCTGCAACACTATTTTAGCACCAGGAATGTCTAACAGCATAGTGTGCAGGCACATATCTTGGTATAACTTAGCCCTATCTTTCCACAGAGACAAACAAGTTCTAAAATAGCAAAGGAAATCTAAACTAGACATTTAATTAGCCTTATTTCATACAGGTCTTTACAGGACAAACCATGTTTCAAGAACTGCAGATAGCCCTTGAAAAAAGGCTTAAAACATTTTATACAAGTTTCAGAAACACAACCCATAACATACAGTAAGGAACAGAACTGTTACCTGAAAGTATCAAAACTACAAAAGAACCCAACTAAGCTTTCAAATGATGTAAGAAAAAAAACTACAGCAGTGAGGGTCATGGACAAAAGACTTCATCCCACTATTCGTTCGCAAGAGATGAAGAACACAGTAGAAAGCAAATCTGGAGAGGGGGCCAGAAAAGCAGGAAAGGACACATGTTGATACCAGTACCTAGCCAAAGAGAAACAGAAATGACTTCTTGAGGTCCCGTAATGCTGCTCTACATAACCCAAAGGGTGCCTTCAACAGCTGACAAAGAACAAGTTTAAGGAAACAAAAAAAGTGTCAAGTCTACAGTGCAGATAGGTCATTTTGTCTTGGTGCAGCAAACAGAGTGACTGCCATCCGTGATTGTTCCATGTCTGAGTCAGCTCAGCTTTCTCTATAATACAGAACATTTTCAATAGTGTAACCCACTGTATAATTTAGTGTTGAGCACACTGTGTTTTGATAACCCTGTACACAAGTCCTAAGTCATTATTAACAGTTCATAAGTGAACTGTTCCACTTTTCACATACATACTATGCCCTTTAAGAATCTTAAAATCTGATTATCTTTTGCTCTTTGCAGACAATATAGTTCAATAATTGCAAAGCAGAGTGATTTAAAAATAGCGTAAAGGGCTTAGAAAAAAGGTGGCTGTGACCAATTGTAAATTATTTTCTATTATACAGTGAACACACTGCATCTTGCTTTACCCCCTGTAAAAGCAGCCCAAGCACTCAAGTCTGCGCTAGTAGGCAGTGAGCTTAGTTACATGCAAGGCATGGCACTTAGAACCGCAGTATTTTTAAGATTTTATGACTGTCACAGAACTGAACAAGATAAAAAAAATGTACTTCAACTAATGTAGTATAATAACTTTAATTAGTGAAATTATTTTCATTTTTAATATTCAGTATCAGTTAGAACTCCCAATGAAATGTTAAACCACAGAAATGTTGTTTTGTTTGAGCTAACTCAGCTAGGTTTAAACCCCCTTTCCCCAGGAATCCTCCCAAAGTATTCAACAGCGCACATTTTCAGAGGTAGCATGTCATATTAGGAATGCTCTTCAAATTAAAGGAAGTAGTTTCTGTTGTTGATTTTAGACTGGTAGATTCGTAACAGTTTATAAACCGAAGTACAAAAACATCTGTTCGCCAATTATGAAGGTTGTAATAAAGCCTCTTTTTATTTTGCTCTTCAAGGCAAAGCAGTTTACTCTCAGCAAATGAACAAGCTGGATTGTGCAACACTGCCTTGCTCCATTTGTGCAGGAGATTACTTTCTGTATGTCATTTAGCCTGTACAGTGCAGTTGGGCTGCCTTCTTGCCACCATGCTGTTGCACTCAAGTTTCTTTTCTTCATGCCTGGAGAACTAGGTTTGATTTCTGCCAGCACAGCCCTTCCCCAGCCACATCACACATATTAGCAGTGGCTACCCTTTTACAGAACATGCATTTCTCCTTGAGAGCTCTCTATGAGCATTGCTGCTGAGTTATAGGGTTAAACAGCAGAATAAACTAACAACTCAGGAGTTAAACAAGCCACAGAGCTAGATCAAGGCTTGTAATGGTTTAGATACAAAGGAAACAAAAAGGGGCAGATGATTAGCATTCCTTTTAGGTTATCTAAGTAATAATAACATATATGCAAAATAAGAGGTACAATGCCTGTAGAAGGAGCATTAAAAAAGCAAGCACATCAAGATACTGGTTTACAAACATTAGGGGTTGCTTATTTTAAATTAGTATTTCCATAACACCCCCACAGAATTCAGGAAAACCCAAGAGCTCCAAGACCTACAGGGTTTATTTATTTAATCTAGTTTAACCCCGGCGACCCCCCCATTCCTCACGACAAGACAAATCTCACCACTTATGCAAGCACTTCCTTGCCTGTATTTTCTGTGCATTATAGCATTTTTTACAATCCAAAAAGCAGCATACAAAAGCATACAGTTTCATTTGCTCAATATTAACATCCTTAAAGACAATAAGATAAAAATAAATCCTTGCACTTCAGTAACACCACAACTGGGGGAATTAAGTTTCCAGATATGTTTCAGATTTGCACTTATGCTGTCAGCTGCCTTCACATTTGTGCTACTGCAGAAAAAAACATGTCCCCCACAACTAAAGGTCTTTGTTCTACCCAGAGGCCAGCTCACCTTACCCCTGAAAGCCTGAGCTTTAGTCAGCTGTTCATACAATAAGCAGCTGTGGATGTATAGAAAACTTATTACCACTGGCAGAAAAGGAAAGCTGGCAAGTAGTTTGTGTTTACAATGGAAGAAAGTCCTCACAAGCCTTTCAATATATTCTGAGAGATTTTTCCCCCCCTCGCTTTCATACCTATTTTGGATAAGCCTTCAAAATTAGTCTGTGTAAATAGCATGATAAATGTAATTAACCTCAGATTGCTCAAAACATGCTATTCCCCTGCTAACTGCCAATGTGAAACATGAGACCATTAGCAAGAAGGAACAGCAGTCATCACTGTCAGACAGGGTTAATGAAGATTTTCCTACAGGTCCTGTCTCCACTCTCTAAGTGAAACACTAGGTGGGTCAATATAAATCTAACAGGGTAGATGTATATCAACTCTGAACACTGCCAACAGAAGAAAAAAGTTATTGTACCTTTCTGGTGTGCTTAAGAATTTCACAACTTTCAGTAAACTAGATTCCGTTTACCTCGTATGTTTTTCTTTCTAAAACAGCCTGCCAATTGTGGTACATTCCTCATTTGATAATTTATTTCAGGTATAAACTTCAAATGATGACCAAGATACAGTATATACATAGTTTATCCCATCTTCTGAGGAAATACATGTTTTGCTAAGTGACCAGGCTAAGTGAAGCTATTCCAGCCTTCTGCTGGGGTTTCTCCTGCGCGTTGTGCTCACTCTCTCCATATGCATCAGATCAAAGCAGCCTTAATCAAGATGTTCCTGACTGCATTCAGAATAATCAGAATGCAAAAAGGCATTAAAAAGTTTGCAATCAGTCAGACTGCAAGTTTTTAGCAATTAAGAGTTGAAGGATTTCAAAAGGTTCATAACCATTGTAATGAGGTCAACGTCACATTCATCTTACAAATACGTAGTTCAGATCTTGACTGTCTCTTCAATAAACAGCATGGTATTCAGGTTTGCCTCCATCTTTCCTTCTCATCACTACTACACAGAAGGGGGAGGAAGAGAAGCAAATTAACTGAAACCATCATGAAGCTCAATGAGAAGCACAGCATGTATATCCACGATCATTCATCATACAGTATAGGTTTTTCCTTATTCTAAGGATGACAGTATTTCCAAAGCTGACACACTGCTTTTAATTTGTGTTTGTTTTGTTTGTTTGTTTTTTTAAAGTTAATTTCCCAGTTTTCTAAGCATTCACAATGGTCTAAGTTGACAATCATAGAACCATAGAATGGTTAGGGTTGGAAAGGACCTTAAGATCACCTACTTCCAACCCCCCTGCGATGGGCAGGGAAATAGCCACTACTATCTAAAAGCAAAGCTTCATACACATGATTTCGGTGAACAACGTTCTTCTGAGGCCTCCCAATAGCTAAGGTTTCAATCATTATACACAGAACATCATCTTTTTGCTTCATTACCTGGTGCAGTGCTATTCTTGCAAAGATACTATTGAGCAGCACCTCTTAAAGATTCAGACCAGTCAATTCTGTGCCTGTTGTTTCCGCCCAAGTATTGTGAGCTAAAACAGATCCATTACTTGCATCCCACATCTGTAACAGACTCAACTTGATGGAAACCTATCAAATCACTGTACGCACTCCTAAGCTCTTCTGGGATGCACTCTAGCAGAAACTGTGTAGTAAAAGTAATTTCATGAGTCCCAGCTCATAGCCTGCACACAATTTTATCTTTAAAGATTGATACATTTAAAGAGACTACCAGAAGAACTAAACCTGCCATCTGCACAGCATAACTGACAGGAACCTTGGCCTGAATTCAGATAGTGCTGAAGTGGATAAAATTTCAGTAGTACCAGTAGCTATCTGAACCAGTATGACCTTTTCTTCCCATCTTCAAAATCTAAAATCCAAGAGTCGTCTGAGACTTCTCTACTAGGTCAAATAATCTTGTATAATTTCACACCTCCTGCAGCGACAAAGACTATGCAAAGGCACAGCTGGCAGCACATTCATTGCTCCTCAGGAACTGCGCTGTGGACAGTCCCCCAGCAGTGACTGTAAGTAATCCACAGGACTTTACTCTCAGTGGAAAGCAGTCAGCTGTCTCAGGGAGGTGAGCGATGAAGGTCTGACAAGAAGAAATTGCAGCGAGCAGCTGAGGCACAGCAGCTCCTGGCTGTGCAGCCACAGGCGGCATTCTCACCTCCAGCTGGTGCGACGGTATTTACGTAATGCCTCTGGAGGGCTTTGGCAAGGATGGCAAGTACAAGCCAGGATTCCTGAACCAGTTCTGCAGAGTTCTGAACCTGTGAGCAAATGTGTGTGCAGACACCTAGGTATGTTCTTCTGGGGTTTGGTGGTAGACCTTTCCACTCAACCCCGGAGCTCTGATGAGAACATCCACTTCAGTGAGCTCTCTGCTCACTTAAGAAACATCAATCCCAGTAACATTTAAGTTTGGCAGTTTTGAGGAGGCTCACTTAACTGTAGTGCACAAAAATCCCAGGTTTAACCCACTTTTAAGTGCCTTTCCAATAAAACAATGCCTTTTCACTGAGGCAAAAAGTTTTCCCCAAATGAAAGACAAACCATACTCAGTAAAATACTTTTTCTAGACTAACCTGAATTTGTGTCACAATCTTGGATTTGTGCAAATATAGTAATTACAGTACACACATCCAAGCATAGCAGATGACATAACTTAAGAATTTCATGAAGATAAAAGGAAGCCTGCAAGCACTGCTCCTCTCCTCTTGCCCCACTCAGGACCCGTAAGCCTTCATTCTTTCTGGGGTAGCACTTATTACACTGAACACAACTTACACAAGCTTCAAAATGGAACACTTGTGTTTTATTTGACTGTGTTTAAAAAACCTCTTGCATTACTCATGGGGATCACTCTTTCTCTCACTTGTTCGCTTAGTATGAGCAACAGCACTGTGCATAGCTCAATACCCTGTTTCGAACAGCCAGTTTCCCCCGATTGTATTTATCTTCAAAATAGCAAAGAGGAAGTAGGAGTAGAGGTGGAGGGATTAAAAGAAAGACAGCCATGAAACCACACTATACTGGCACAAAAATGAAAGACTGATTACTCTCTTAAATGGACAAGAGTTCAAGCTGGTACTTCTTTAACAAACCTGGCTTGCAGAAATCACAGCCAGCTTATGAGTATCATACTAAATATCTGTGATCAACCTAAAACATGATTTGACAGAAAGAAGCCATCTAATTTTTTAAGACTGTTAGCAGTGCAGCAGTGGAGCAGGAAAGATACCAGACTAAGTAACTTCACCTTCCTCAAACAGAAATATTTAGTTTAGGAGCCTGGATAAACATGTACAGTAAAGCACCACCGGCAGAGGTCAGGAAGGAACTAGACACTTCAATCAGGGTCACGCAGGCTCCCTTCCAGCAGGAGACAACCAGGAGAGGTAAAGTACCCTGCCTTAAGCTCTGTACTATTTAAGGACCTGGCCTCTCCCTCATGCATGACAGCCACAATGTTTAGGCAGAGCCATAGGAGGGCTTTAGCAAGTAAGCAACCCAGATCGGTCCTTCTGCATGGAAGCGGGCTACTGCTGAAAGCAAGCCAGTAACAAACTTTAATCTCCCCGAGAGCAAGCAGTTGAGAAAACCAAAGCATCCTCTCCAAGACAGGCCTGCATAAAGCCCATGAAATCTCTCTTTATGGTAAAGGGAAGACATTTCTGCCCAGAAAATTAAAACTCATCTGCACTGTGAAGCATGCAACAGGGCTTCCAATGCACTTTTGTCCCTTCACCAGTTATAGGCAAGCTTAATTCTGCATTAGTTTGGTCCATCTGGAATAGATCACACATCAGCTTTGAGTCCTGAAAACTGATCATTTCAGTAAATATGCCTCACTTAGCAGAACAGCTGTCTGTCATTTAGCTTCCACACTAAGCAAGTTACGCAAAAGCAACAACATTCTGCTCAACTGCTGTTCTACTTGGGGAACCAATAATGATACTGGAACCCCACAAAGCTATTTTAGCCTCTCAGTGAGGCCCATATCAGAAGTATTTGGTTTACAAGCAATAAGGGTTTTTCCCCTCTATATGCCAGCCCTACAAACTCAGCTTGAGATCTCCGAGTTATGCTACATCATTTCCTTCTGAGGCATTACTACCAGTAATAAAGACTATGCAAGGCAACTGAAATCTCTGCTATACCACCACGACCCTGCAGCCTCCAGTGAGACTGCTGAGTAGCAACAGATCCAAGAAGCAAAGAGGAGACTCCAGCTTGTTCTTAGCTATGTTGGCTCAGCAGGCATAACCAGACAAAAAGCTGTGAACACTTAGTTTAGCAACTGAAGTCAACAGCTATGAAGGAAAACAAACATAGAATGCATTATTTGGTCACCAAACAAATGCATAGTAAACAAAAAAAACTGCCTCAAAAAAATCTGTGTTCTACACAAGTATGCTGATGCTCAGCACCATCTCAAAAGAAGGGGAAAAATAAGAACTTTGAAGGCAAAAAGCACCTATGCAGATAGGGAGACATGAGTATGTACAACTGAAGTAAGCAGTTAGGTATTTATTTCCCCTTTCCCATACTCTTAGAGATTTGCCTGGTTTCTTTTAACCACGTGAGTGCGAGAGAAGTACTCATCACATGGACAAGGTTTTTTAAGACAGAAAAACACTGTGGATGAAGAGATGTGAAAGACTGCTCAGTCAGAGGCCCGACACACAGCCTGGGCTCAGGAAGGGCCCATGATGGTCTCTCTGGAACAAACAGGCCACCTTTCGACACAGGTGAATTCCCAGACAAAGCAGCTATCTCCTTTCCCCTGGCAGCACTCAGGTCTTCATGGCCACTTTAAGCCAGCCTAAGTGTGACTGACACAGAAAGAAGCCCTGCCCTTCTCAGTGCCCCCCTCTTGCAATCTCCTCTCCCTTGAATCAACAGTAGCATTTTCTCAGCCAATAAACCAGGTAAAACTCACCCAGCGAGATCTGACTTCATAAACAGGCCAGTTTTCTGGCTCACCGTGCAGCTCCGCAAGCCCTGGCACAAATTGCAAGCCTGAGGAGAACTGCAGCATCCCTTCAACAGCAGCCAGCATTTAAGCCAGCCTAAAGCACCCAGTAACTTCAGGGTGAATAACACACAGTGGTTTTCACTGTGGGTGAAGTTTGTAAATGACAATCACAAAAAAAAAAAAAAAATTCCAAAATATAAGTTTGTGAGCACAGGCACACACATTTTCTTTTCTAAGAGTTACACAACGAGGCACAGAGCAGTAAATGAGTCATGGAGCAGCAAATGAGTCAGTTATTTAATTTACCATATTCATGACAAGTATTTCACAATGGAAAACATTTATTTTGATAGTGAACTCTTTCAAGGATGTACTATGAAACAGGCCTAAGTGACAAGAGAGAGCAAGTCAACTGGAGTGGGCTCTTGGCAGAGAACCCCTGTGCTCGCAGTCCTGCTCTATGGGCAACTTTCCTCAGGGCAGCAGGCTTGGCAAACCAGGAATGTGTCCCCTCCCTAGAAGAAGGGATGGGCAAGACTGATAACACTGGTAAATTGTAACTGGAAATACAATTTCAACTTCTCTCAGAGTAAAGGTTTATGGCCTCTATAATTTATAATCTTTGTGAGGCAACCTAAGGTTACCAGCCTTAGAAAGAAGACAGACAGGAGGCTTGTATTTTCACTTTAAACCCATGCTGACAAAGATCACAGAATACTGGTCTTGGCCTTTGATCACCGCACCACCTTCACGACAAAGCCAAGGTTCTGCAGGCCAGTGCAGGAGCCTCTGAACAGCAGACACGCTCAGCTCAAGGCAGCGGAGGCCCCCGTGCCCACGTCCAGGCCAGTCAGCTGTAACCTCCACGCCAGGCACTGTTAAGACACCTACAGCACACACTACTAACAAGCACCACAGCAGCCCCCTGTTCACAAACACACACTCCTTCCTGTGAACTGACCAAAGGCCCAGCAGTGCTCATGCCTGAGGAGGAGCAGCTGCTTGGTGCCGAGAGCAGGGTTTAAGGGCTCTGCAGGGGACAAGCCTATCAAAGGCCTCTCCAACCTGTGCTGAACGTGCTTCTGGCAACTTAACACTACTCACACTCAGCTACTGATGAAGATTAAACTGCAGGCTACCGCCGCAGCAGTCCCACCTCCACACCACCCTGCAAACATACCCTTCCCACCTTACTGCTGGCACTTCAAACCAGGGTCAGCCACAGTACGCTGGTGGCAGTGCTGGATCTGCTCTTCCTGCCTTACTCACTCACACATGCCCCCAAGCTCAGGACATTGCTTTCCGCACCACGGCTGAACGCCGTGCTATCCCTCCCAGGCTGCCTAGCCCAAAACACAGCTACAGATAGCCGTCCATGCCTACCAATCAAGCTACACGCATTCTAAGCTAATATGCAGACTTTTTTTTGCACTCTTACGCTACTGACTCTCCCATCTTGTTCACCCATTAACTTTTGCCTGAGGTGCTTATGTTGTATCACACTACCTGTCCCACATCACCACCTTCTCACTCCTGCAGCCAAGTCACTGGGCACGCCAAGGCCCTTGCCTGGAATGTAGTTCTGCCATTGGGCCTTTGCTGGTTCCAGTGCAGTGTATCACACGGTGATGGCTCTCACCAAGGCCTCCAGCGGAGGTATTTTCTGAAGGTGTTTCAGGTTTTGGATTCCTGTACCTTTCAGCACTTCTATAAATCGATGATTCCTCCCACAGAACTTTAGACTTTTCTGGCTTTTGTGGTTTTCCTTTTACTTCCTAAAATCACAGTTCAATGTCTCATGGTGCAGTCATCCTCCTCTGCTTCCTTTCAATAGACATTTCTCAACACTTTATCTCTACTTAACTTCCTTTTGTTATTCAAGGAGGGAGGGGAAGACGGACCTCATAACAAGCACAATTCACTGAAGTCCATGCCCATGATTCACATCTTCCCATTCATCCAGTCTAACATTTCACTAGCTATCATTTCACACTTTGAGTAATCAAGAAGTAGCAGCTTTGATCTTACTGCCATCTTGCTCCTTTTGAGCTTACTGTACATGCTAGCAATATTCAGGTTTCTAACCATATCAGCACCCTTCCTTGTCCCCTCATGAATATAAAAGTACTTCCTTTAGAACCAAACTAGACTTTGGATCTCTTAGTAACTTAGATTACAATGCTCACATTTGTTCTACATTTCCAATCCTTACCATTTATCTCTGAACACTACCAATGACAAGTTTGTCTTCGCATAACCTCTTCTCATCCACAGGAAAAACTTCACCAGTCCTTTTAATCACCATTGTAGCAACTCAGACAGATCTCTTCCTCCTTCCCCTTCCTACCTTTGTCTAATAAAGGTATCCACCACTCTTCATCAGATTCCTGTATTTCCCCACTGCACCCTCACTTATTCATAGGTCAACACACTACACAGCCCTGGGGGAAAAAAAAAAAAAAAACAAAACAAAAAAACCCACACAACAAAACCAACCAAACAAAAAAATATCTCTGTTGTTAATACGTCTGGGTACCACAAATATTCGCTATTGTGGGAAAACCAGAAAAATGTAAGAAAACATGTCTCCTCTTTTTGTAATACACAGTGCTTAAAATTAAGCCATTTATTACCTGTTGAGGAGAATTAAACCACAGTTTCATTAAGGCTTATAGTAGAAAAAATGCAGTTATATCCTATGATTTTATCAATGCATATTTAACTCCATGAATAAATCGGCTTCAAACAGTTGTACAAAATTAAGTCAATGGTTTTGTTTTACTGCTCCAGTGATTGAGCCTCCGCCGTGACTCAACAGAAACAGGAGCTTCTGCTTCTGATAAAGTACCATCTGACAAACACCCTTCAAATAGAAAGTCAGCGCTTTCTGAAAAACAGAGTGTTTCCTTTGTGCGTCAGACACCTTATTTATAAAATTGAAATTGGGACATAAGGTTGAAAAAACAGCGCGAGAGAACACCCACTTCGTAACTTTAAACATATTATATGATTTCACAAGCCACAGAACATCTGATTTAGTTTTGCCCACCTGTTTCATGTTGTAGGACAGAAAATATCAGCTTCCATGCCTTTATTAATACCCTCACAGACTAGACCATATAGAGGGAGAAGTCATTTAGACTACATCCTCCCCAAAACACACCTCTTCAGGGATCTACTGAGGTTTTTGACCTTTACCTTAGCTCAGAAATCACCACTCCCCCGCTTATCTTCCTAGCCTCTCATCTATAAAGGTCAAAGCATTTACTGCCTCTCTTCTCTTCAAGTACATCTTATTCAATGAGCCAAACTCTTGTTTACTCCTAAACACTTCTTCACTCCTGCCACCAAATAGCCACTTGTATTTATCATCTACATAATTAGAAATCAAGCCTGAAAATTATTGCCAGGATACACGGCAATATAAAGTTTGATCACAGAAAACTTGCCAGTGAAACTAAGTAGCATGCAGCTTCTAAATTTTTTAAGTAGCACTAATCAGGTTATTCTCAGCTTCCTTACCCAATCAAACTGCCACTGCATCTGTTACATCAAGTCTCATTCCTAGTCACTGCCCTTCATTCACACATTAGTAGCAAATCTAGCTGAAGTCAGCTCTTAATTCATGCATTTAGATGTCATCAGTAAAGCTGCACGATGGCTCTCAAACAAATCATGGCTTGCAATAACAAAAAGCTAAATAACAGCTACATATTTTAGGTCATCCTCATCCCTCTGCTCTAGAAGAAGCAAAATTGAAGTTTCATGCTTCTGTGTAATACAGCTAAGCCCAGGCACAGACACAGAATATAATGCACTTGATATTTTATCCCCAAGACATTAATTGTAGCCAGTTTGCAAGGTTTCAGTTTACAACCTAAATCAATGGAGGAATTGAGACTCATTTTGCATGTACAACAGCAGCAGCACAGCCAGTCGTCCCAGTTGTCAATGGTCATAACACAGTACTTCAGAATAAAAGCATTCCAGGTTTCCTTTCTTTAGCTAATATATTAAACAATTCATTTAGACTATTGATTTTCCCTGTTGTTGAACTTTTAAAATCAGCAGACTCAGCAGAATTGTCTTGAAGAAGCACAAGCCATGTTTAATGTGGTCACTGAGGGCAACTTTGTAAATATGCAGATAAGTCTTTTACTAAGACTACTTTTCACCCTCCCAAAGCAGCGCATTGTATTCCACAAACAGGAGAAGCAAAATAAGTGCTTCACTGAGGCAACCGCTGTCCAAGTAATCAATGAGTTACTGTAAGGTTCTCTGCTCAATTTTGCTGAATTGCTCACGTTTTCTAGAAGATTCCAGGAAGATTAACTGTAGATGTATTTGGTAATGAGTTCTTAACAAAAACATTTTATCCACAGTCCTTTCATAGCCAAAGCTGCAGCTAAATAACAAGAAATGACCACCAAGCATATGAAACCCTGAAGACAACACTACCTTCACTTATTTATATTTTCCACAAATGTACTATCAGTCCCACCACTGAACATGGACTGGTGCTCTAAGAACTTTAGGGCAGTCAAAATACCAAAGCTGAATCTAGAAATAAAATACTAACAATGATTTCCAGCTGCTCTTGACAAGGGTAAACTAGAAGCTGATGTGCTGAAGAGAGTCTGCATTGCCACTATGCCTTGCACGCACAGCTGAACACTGCTACGCAGAGAGAAGGCAAGCCTCTAGTACAAAATAAGAAAGAGGCAAACTTCACGAATATGGAAACAAATCCAAGAGAGCCAGTGTTGGTGAAGGTCTTTAACCCAAACTGTTGCTTTTACCACAAGTTTAAAAATACAGAAATAATCAGAATACTCTGTTACAGACTGTAAATTTGTCTCACACGTCATAAAACAGTTTATCCAATTTTAAGTGCCTCAATGGTCGAATATTCTTTATTTCATTAGTCAGTATAAATTAAACACTGTAGTCAGCTGCACAATTCCTGCACAGTTCCTGCACTGTTTTTGCATTACTACCGGCTGTCAGTAACCAGTTAGCAGTTAAACTTGGCATGTGTACAACCATCTCATTTCTTAGAAGTCATACAGCTATGCAACACTTGATTTTCCCAGCCTTTAAAACAATCCTTTGAATGCAATTAACTTTTGTAAAAAAAAATAAAAAATTATAAAGGTATGTATTAATGCCTACTTCTGTGAAATTCCTTCCTACTATGCCATTTTTCCCCACTTAGTTTTCCAATTCCATAACGTATTAAAGGTCTGACACCAATTAACAATGAAAGCTGACTTATGTAAACAAGCAGACTTGTTAAATAAATCAGGACAAAAGGTAAGTCACCTGTATTTTTATCACATTAATTCAGTAAATGAGCTTCCGATTTACCTGATCAGCCAGCTCTACTAGTGTGAATTTAAACTTACTGACAGGTTTTATTTTATCCTTCCAGCTAACATCAGATCTTCTCAACCACTGCCCATGCATTTCCAAAGCAACAATTTCTAGATAATTCAAGACTGACAACTGTACTCACTTGCAACAAGGAATAGAGGGTTAGAGTAAAAAAATAACTAAAAAATTTAAAAAGACTAAGTGCTCCTTTTCAAAGTGTATGATGCTGTGCATCTCAATTACCTTAAAATATACTTTAAACGCTGTTGAAGATTCCCCTTTTTCACAGTTTTCCATTTTTCAGAAGGGTTTAATAAAGCATTGGTAAAAGCCCACACTTGGAGATGCTTCAGTCTATACTGAATTCTGTCAAATCAGAAAGTCCTTTGTACAATCGCGCAGCTCCCACAGCAGGCCTTTTATCAGTTCTAACTTAACCACAAAGGAATTCTCTACACTGTAGTTACTATTAGAAGGCTACGCTCCTCTGGTCTGTTTGCACATTTGCAGAATTAAATCAGAAAAAAAAAAACCCAAACTATTTTAAGATAGAGTCTTACATCACAAGTTTTCTAGATTTCCTAGTCTTCAGTAGCGGGGCAAAGGCAAGAAAGACTGGATGTGTATTGCTGCTTCATCGGAGGACAGCAGGGTAATGCACCACAAGGGCATCTCATAAATCCTAGTAATTGGCATGTAGCTTGAAGCAGAATGCAAACCAGCATACAGTACCAGCCAACATCCCTAGTGATCCAGGTCACAGAAGGTTACGAAGCCAAGTCAAGGGCTGCTTATGTATCCAGCTGAGGGAAGCATTTTACACAAGTAGTCTTAGATAGCAAACCAAGAGGAAAAACTGGAAGTTCAAGCGGACAGATCTCACAGAACAAGTGCAGCTGTTGGACAGTACTCAAGTATTCACATGCTGTCAGGCTGACTGCATTCCAGACAATCAGAATTCACATTAAATCTATACCCTTGTTGCAAATGAAAGCTTTTTAAAATTTCAAATTAGTTTCTGTCACAGATAGCATATTCATAAATTAGGATAGCTTTTATCAGTTAAAACAGTGTGGTCCCTTTTTTTCCTTTTGTTTTTGTTTGTGGCTTTGCCTTTAAAAAAAAATGCAGTAAATATTCAAGCCTAATCCCCACAGAAAAACAAAAAACAGCTAAAGAGAAAGAAAGTAAAGGGATATCACCTGCATTCCTGTACTACCGTAACTTTGCTCTCATTTTGGTACACTACTACAAAACTTCACAATCTTGATGTAACTAGACTACCTAGACAGAAGGTGACACTAAAATTGAACCCATGCAGACAGATCTTACAGTCTGCTGTCGAATATACTTTACACTTCACCAGTAAAAACTGTTGTACATAATATACTATTCACTCAAAGCAGGTTATATTTTTTTTAAATTAGAACTTTACCAGAGTCTTAAGGGTTCAATTTTAACAGGTTTGTTAAAAAAAAAAAAAAAAAAAAAAAAAAAAATCAAAAACAAACCCACAGCGGAAAAAAAAAACACACACAAAAAAAAAAGCCATGAAGAAACGACATGGCAAAACGCAGCAACTGGCTCCTGAATTTTACAGAAACCAGTAACCAGTTCGCCCAATGCTGACTTTTGAACAGTTCCAGCCTACTCTCACACACAGATTTTGCTTTTAGTTAATTGTTCATCTCTGAAAGTTAGAGTACAGGGATAGAGCGCACACACACAGGCATCAGTTGCTGGCATGACAACTGGCTCAAATTCAAGAACTGCTACATACCAAAACATCTAATCATATACAGAGACAGAATCACTTTCTAACACAGAATGCAAGCTTTGAAAATGAAAATTGTTTTCTTGGAAGTGAGGAAAGCCTTGAACTTGGGGGGGGGGGGGGGGGGAAATTTTTTTGATGAAACATGAAAACTGACCTTAAACAATGAAAATTTTGTTATGTAAACCCAACATAAAACTATTCCATAGAGGATTCCTTGTTTTAAAAACTGCGATGGGAAGTTTTTCACAATTCATTTTCTTCTTTAAGCCTAAAATTCTAGAGCAGTATTGACACTATCCTATTACTTTTATCCTACCCTTCATAATTACATAGAAGGACAGTATAAAGTTTTATTTTGGTACCTTGAAATCACTCTAAAATGTTTACTTTCTCTCGAAATCCAGATTAGGTATTTTTAGAAAGATTGAAAAAGGCAGGAACCAGCTTACAAAGTCTTCCACATTTAGCAATCGAGTCTTGAAAGAAAGCTTTTTTCCCTCCCCCCTTTTTTAGGGTTTCCAAAGAAATTATTCAAGGTCAAAGATAGTACATCAGAGCACATACACTGAAAATAGCTTGAGCATTCCCCTAATTAATGCATTGCATTCCAAATCTAACAAGGAAATTGGAATTCATTCAGATGTCTCCCTTTCAGGAAGAAATACTTCAGAATTAGTTTACTTGTTTCTGTTCTGGAACTTGGAAACACTGGTAGTTATTTCTTAAAGCGAGCTGAAACTGGAATCAATGAAGGTATTTTTGCAAGACTCTACTAGTCTTGGAACTAAGTCAAAATAAATCCAGCAAAAAGTCAGACATCATGTGTTTGCTCCCCTACCCACAGTATTGTATTAACAAATTCTGGATTACTTGTTTTAGTCATACATTCTTAACCAAACCTCACCATCAGGCTGACTGTTCCTTCAGCATGTCAGCAGATCAACTTCTCCTCAAATAGGCAGAGTTTAATACAACCTTTCCCCCTTCGAAAAAGGTCACCACACATACCAGAACAATTTCGTATCACAGGACACCAAGAAGTTAATGGAAAACACAGTGCCTACAACTACAAAGACTTCATTTTGTCACACAACTTCATTTTGTCACATAACCTCATTTTACTTACATTTTTTTTTGTTACTATATCCATGTGTCCCAACAGGTGTCATCAACAATAAACATACTGCATGCATCAGCAAAGATCATCATGTCTGCTAAAAGGTGCATTTCAACTCATGGCATAAAAACATTTGTGCCAACTTTGCTAATAAAATACTTGGTGTGGTTTTATCAACAGAAAGGTGTTTCACATTATACTGTTGGCACTCAAACAACTTAACCTTGAAAGAAAGAGAAATTACATTTCTTTTACTTGCTCACTTACTCTTTTAAGTAAAGATGACTAAAAAGAACAAAAATTAACTAGAGTCATCATTCATTAAAAGGATCTGAAATTTGCCGACTAGAATAACATTCCACCAGAATTACATGCAGCAATTACAACATGGTCTTGTAAAGCTTTCTCTTCTTCCTCATGAAAAAATGGCTTCTCCTGGTTTCGAAAGTAATCACCAACTTTCAGCTCTTATTTAAAAGGAAAAAAGGAAAAGTGGAGGGATAATCAGCTGTAACAATAGATGATAAAAGAACCTCTGAGTCAGAAGATAAATACTTCTCTTTAAAAGAAAACTGGGGGAAAAAAAAAAATCGCAAGTCTTTAACTTCATTTACGAATCAATGAAAGTAACATCCAGGGAGCTCCAACCATTATGCTACACTTGAGAAATTCACTTTGTTTTTCTCTAAGAAGTATTTTGGTTACATCCCCTGGCCATCTATCACCAAGGGGCTTTAGAAAAACAGATCTGCAGATCCATGCTGATGCTGCTGTTCGACTGAACTCTCTCCCATAGACAAGGCAGGTTTCTAGCTCACAATATCAAAATTACATTCTAGAGCTGTGCTAAGTGCCAGCCAATTAATTCTTTACATTATTTTCCTTTCCTAGGAGTCTCTTCCCTCCAACTCACTCCCTTGCCATTCATACCTAAGAGGCATGACTACAGAGATTATAAAGCCTCACACTGCCATGGAAAGGACTGTAACACCTTGAAGGAAGACCTGTATGAGCAAGCAGGATCTAAGCAAGAAAGAATACCCAATCTCAAATTACAGACAGACAAGGATACTCTAGGAGTAATTCTGTGACATATCAAAAAACACGTCAAGTACCTCTAGTATGGATGCAGCTACAGCAGTAAAGCTGAGCTTCACAGCACCACATACAGCGAAGGCAGCCTCTGTCTTTCCCCAAGTAAGAAGAGTCACACCAGCAGAGGCACAGGGCTTTTTTCTTCTCCTAGAATAGTTGCATGAAGGGCTCCCGCCAGGTCAAATGTGCTACTGAGTGATCACACCTCTTCCTAACCTTGACAGCCACAGCTGTGACGACAATACAGTACTGTACACTAATTCAGGACTAACCTCAGAAACCAAATATATTTCTCCATCTAAAAACGTCTGCTCGTTCCTGGCGTCTTTACAAATTTGGCCAAATGAAACACAGCCAATTTCTAATTTTCCTCCCAGATTGTTGTATTTACTCACAAAGTGCTTTCATGTTTAGACTGTAATTTTTACTAAAAATACTTGGTTTGAAATAAATGAAAAACATGTATGGTAAAAAAGCCCTGGTTTATGCAGTTGAAAAGGTTTGCTTTAGGGGACTGCATTCTGTTTGGTTTTGGTTTTGTTTTTTTTTTTTAATTAACTAAAAAAAAAAAAAAAGTCCTTCATGTTTAATTGAAATATATCAAAAAGCTATAAAAACATCAATAAATAAGATGCAAATGGAAAGCTGAAGCCAAACTCTTTGGAGAAAAAAATCCTTCAAAATTAAGTGATGCTAATTATTATGCTAGGACAATATCATTCAACTTCAAAATAGGCTAGCAGACAACTTTACTACTTGATTATTAAGAACATTGTTTATGACTATCACTAATGTGTCATCTTCCTTTTACGTGAGATTTTCTTTTCATCACACACATGAGATGAAGTTGGAGGGGGGCAGTATCACATGAAGATTTTTATCAGGCTGTGGACACAAGGTTTTGAAGTTTTCCCACTTGCAGTGAGTTGACATGATAAAACTGCCTGAATGTTTATTCAGGGATAGGCTGGGAAAAAAAAAAAAAAAAAAGTAAAATTCAGAATGGTTCCATTTAACTACCACTGAACTGAAATTTATGCTTCTGCCTCACAAATCAAATCCTGTATTCCCTGTTTATAGTAATACTTAAGAGTTACAAGTAAAGCTGTTGGAACTGATACATAATAAAATGTACTTTGTCCAATAACTGCACTTTTCCATAGTACAACAGTAAACATTTACAGAGTTTCCATTACTCATACTGCAAAGAACATGAGTTCACGTTTATATGGTTGCTAAACATGCACTTAATAAAACTCAACATTACGTTTTCCTCAATGCTACATATTCAGCCATATTGTATGGAATCAATTCCATTCTCTGTCCAATATAATTCACTGCAGTTGAACAGCTGCACCTTTCTGCTTCACAAGGAGTACCCTGCCAGCAGGAGGGGGCCCTTATGACACAACTACCTGCCCAAATTACACAAGAACTTTCCTACAGCAGGACCCAGCCTCCCAAGTGCTCCATGCCTCCCTCACCAGGCAAGCCAAAGGCTTCTGTCAGAACAACTCATGTGTTTCCTACCACCAGTTCCTACTACTATTTTTGCACAGCCTTCCAAAGGAGACTCAGGTAAGGCTGAGGGGAGAGGATGGAGAGACACCAAAGCAGATGTATTTTCAGCAGCAGGTATAGCATTTGTTCGGAATGTGTTTAAGGCTCCAAAAGCAGCAGTCAACACTTCAGTTGTATTTATGCATATTTTCTTCCTTCACATTGACCCTTGCCAACATTACTCAGTGCCCACCCCCCTTTTTGAAGTCATACAAAAAGTTACTTTTTTCCTTTCAGAACTACTCACTGAGGCCTATTCCACCACTGAAAGCAAGCAAGGCAAAGCCCACGCTGGGTGTCTGTCTCCTAGAGAAGATTGCATCTTTTATTTATCGCCCCTTGGCTTTATTTTCACAGTGAATTCCTGGCTTAAATGCAATCAGCCAAGAAACCCTCCCTATGTGCACTCCTGTCATTCCTCATCGCTTGCAAACAGAATCAAGTGCAAGCTAAAGGCAAAAAAAAAAAAAAAAAAAAATCTCAGCACTGCCAACCCAACTAAAAAAGCCCTACTTCTGGTTTTGCCAGTCCTGAGGAACCACAGATGCGCCTCAGACCTTTGGAAAGAGAAAGCCAAAAGATGAAACTTAAGAAAGTTAATTAGATTTAAAAAAAA
>NW_009913713.1:0-1708 GCF_000696875.1 Nestor notabilis | reverse complement strand
TCCTTCTACAGAAATAATAAACTAGTGAGAGTTCTTCTGGCAGCACCTACTTTAGTTGATCGTTTAAGCATAGAGAGAGGATAAAACTCATGAAATACGGAGTGGGCTGGGAGTTAAAAAAATACTTGGCATTGAGGCACATTCTGAAAGCTAAAGCTGACTTACTGGCTTATGCTGGCATCTTAAGTTCTGCTTTAGCAATTCAATAAAAATTCTGATTTTAGACAAGCATTAATGTAGTAAATTGGGATATATTGTATTAACTAGTTTGTTGAAGATCAGCTCCTGGCTATCAGCGTTACAGATATTTTGTTCCACCACCCTCACGCCCACCCCAACAGCAATGCAGACCTGCTTCCTTACATACAAGATAACATAAAAATTATTTAAGCTGCAGGAGAAGATTGAAGCTAGAATGCACTACCATTTTGCAAACTCGGAGTGCTCTGTGTGTGACAGGCAAAATGAAAGGGCACACATACTTTGTTGGGTTTTGAGAAAATGAGGCCTTTGGGTTTCTTAATGAGTACATCTCTTCTGGATCAAGATTCCTTAAATAGCCTGTAGTAGCAAATGTCAAATTTTGAAGCTTTGCAGATCTTGTCTTCTCTCATCTAAAATTACCTATCAGGAAGCAAAATTATTCCATCTTTAATTTTGTACATGAGAATAAATTATTTCATGCAGAAATACTCTTGTGGTCATGCAGAAGCTTATAAAAAACTTTGGGATACCTGATCTGCTGAAATCAGTTGCAGTATTCCTTCTTAATACAGTGGGTCTCAAGTCTCTACTAATGAGTATCGTCATGCCACAAGGCAGCCAGATGTTTGACATTAGCCAAGACACTCCCACTACTCAGTCGATGTCTTTAAGGCAAATTTTATGATAGATTCCTATCCAGAATACGGATTGTTTTTGGCTTTCTCTTTCAAGCTGCAGCTTTTGGAACTTACATATTCCCAGTACCTCTTTCAAGGGATGTGGAGACCAGATACTTGGCTTCTGCATCAATCGTGCTACTGTTAATAGCCTCCCTTTTAGGCCAGCTTGTCTGGGTATGGTTAGTGCAAAGACATCCAAGAAGAAGGTTCCTCTTTCAAGTGTACTGATGCAGATGTCAGGTTCCAGCTCTATTTTTAATTCTATTTTTAGTTTAAGAGCTAAGAAATGCACAGGGAGTAAAGTTTGACAGCTTCATGATTCCAGCACCATAGGGAAGAGGTCTGGGATGCGGAACAGGCTATTCTCCCTATCAATATAAATTCTGTAATGTAAAGGCTGGAATTTGTTCTATGTTAATTTTAAAAAGAGATGTTCTGGAAGGTCTTTCTGTCTTGAGAGTGTCCTAATATAGGCTGTGATGACCCTTGACTTATAACCCCTTCTCTGAACTGCCTTGTTCAGAAAGGCCATCGTGGCAAGGATTAGCAATGGGGAGCTGTACCAAATCCAGTTCTTCAGTTTCATCAACAGCTGGCAGCAACATCCCACGTACTCATTTGTTTAAAAGAGTACGAGTCTGGAGCTACCTTTAAACATGCTGCATTGAAGATTTCTTACTACTGTTCTCTAACTCAGCTTTCATATGAGCTGCTAAATGTAAACTGCACTAATGCTGCAGGTAAACAAGTTAGGATAACTTTTGCTTTATAAAGGGAGTTTGGAGTAGGAAAAAAAATGACCATTTTGTGTGTTTAATTGTATT
>NW_009913712.1:0-12697 GCF_000696875.1 Nestor notabilis | reverse complement strand
CAGCAGCTCCTTATCCATCCATGGAGGTCTGGCCCTCCTGCCGTACTTCTTTTTAGTCAGGATGCAACGCTCCTGAGCCCGTAGCAGGTGATCCTTGAATATGAGCCATCAGTCTTGGGCCCCCTGCCGTCTAGGACTATATCCCATGGAACCTTACTAAGCAGGTACCTGAAGAGGCCAAAGTCTGCTTTCTTGAAGTCCAGGGCAGTGAGCTTGCTGCATGCTTTTCTCACTGTCCTGAGGATCTCAAACTTGACCATCTCATGGTCGCTACAGCCAAGGTTGCCCTGGAGCATCACATTCCCCACCAGCCCCTTCCTGTTGGTGAGCATGAGGTCAAGCATGGCACCTCTCCTTGTTGTTTCTTCTATTACTTGCAAGAGGAAGTTGTCTTCCACACAATCAAGGAACCTCCTGGATTGCTTGTGCCAGGCTGTCCCGTCCCTCCAACAGATATCAGGATGGTTGAAGTCCCCCATGAGGACAAGTGCATGTAAAAATATTTTTTATTTTTTCTCTTTTCATACCTGAAGTATCTGGTGCTTTTGTGGTGCTACTGGATCCAGAATCACAGAATGGTTGGGGTTGGAAACGACCTCTGGAGGTCATCTGGTCCAGCCTCCCTGCTAATGCATTGTCACCTAGAGCCAGTTGCCCCAGACCATGTCCAGATGGCTTTTCAATATCTCCAAGGATGATCATATTACAAGTATTACAAAGTATTCCAGCAGCATAGGAACATCATTGCATTTCGAACTTTTAATTTCTTAATTTAACGGCCAACTTCAAAATGTATTTAACATCTGAACATACAGACAGGGAACAAATGACTGTGTTTTGATACCCGAACAAGACTTTAAAATGGCTTGCATATCTGGTGGCCAAGTAACTTGAAATGATGTATAGGCTCCTAAATACTAATGACACTCTGAAATTTTCATAATTTGAAGTATTCCATAGAAGTATTGAACAGGTGGGTTTGTTCCTTTTGTGTGTGCAGTATTATAATTGCTTATGCCCTTTCTGCTTCCTCTAAGAGTGCAAGGAATACACAACAGGCTAATCTTCAGATGTTAGCACAACCTTTTTTTCCCTTTGGAAAGTAGCTAACAAAAAAACCTGTTTCTCCTCTGGATAATGAAATTCGACTTCTTTCTTAATACAAGTTTTAGCATTTTAATACTTCTCTTGCCAAGTCTCCCATCTTAGCTAGGGCATGAATTGCTAATAGTGTAAAATCAAATCTTGTGTATTGGGCTTTTCTTTGCTTTCAGAAATATTAAAGACTGTCAGTCATAGGTTCATTTTCTTTGCCTTCACAGAATGTCTTTAAAAATGCTAGGTCATCAGACCATTGAACTGGCTTAATGGTTTGGAGACTTAATTTTGACATCAATAAGTTTCCTCTGTTGCAAAATACCATTTTGCAAGAGCTTGTCTACTTAGGTTTATTTTCCCCATGTCCTCTCCCTTTAGTCCAAGGTAGCTATTCCCTCTGGTGCTTGACTTGAACTAGGTAGCAACAAAGAGCAAAAAACATTTCAGCAAGCCATCCCTTTCAAAACATAGTTGTTACCTTCTGAGACTTAAGATTTTTCTTGAGAATTTTGGTATCTGTTCAAGAATCTGGAATCTGTGAGCTGCTAATTCCAGTTCTTCTAGGTGAGCTTCCATAGTATATCCTAATATTTATGTATTCCTATATATTGTACTACCATTCAGATAATAATAACAATGATGACCTTTCTGATAAAGCAGCTTGAAACTTTGTTATAATTTGGAAGTTTAATTTTTTCCAGCTGTAAAACCTTCTGGGCAATTTACAAGTAAATGTTTAGCAAATCCCTTTCTGAGACACTCTAAATTTGCATTTTTGATCTGTTTTCTCCTTCACTACTTTTAGTTGCTTTCTGCAGTTGAGCATTCTCTTTTTGGCTAGTCTCTGGGCTCCATCTCATATATAGGAAGTTATCTGCTACTCAGCAATGAGACTAAAGTAATGAAACTGCTACTTTACTGCCCATTATTAATAGGCTTATACTACAGGGACTTTTGAAAGGAGATTAAGGACTATTAATCACAGACTGGTGTCTGTGACGATATCGAATGCACTGGTGAATACTGCTGTTGCTTAGGATCACGTTGGAGTTCTGTTTATAGATGTCAGGTTATTGGGCTTGTCTTTGGTAGAGAATTGAATAGATTTTATAATCTCTGTCATGTCTGAAATTGAAGTTCTTTTAGTCCAGAATTTTTCGCTTATAAAAGAGATACTAACCTAGCAGAAGGCTGAGAAAATGTGTCTGGTTTCTGCTGCTGTTCCACACCGCAGCTGCCTGATCCTACCTCACTCATCTTTCACCTCTATTCTGGCACACATTTGTTTGTCCCGGTATTGAGCTGAGTGAAAAGCTGAGTCAACAAAACAAAAAAAAGAAAGAAGTTTCTGCTGCTTTAGAAAGCAGAAGCAACTGAAACGAACACCAGAACCAGGACAGTGGAGAGGTCAGGGAATGGAGAGTGTCAGCCAGTCAGGAGTGAGGCTGGATTAATGTGTCTGACTGTCACATACATCATTCTGGTAAGTCTTTGAACTATAATGCTGTGCTATAATATGTCTAAAGGCCCTACATGATCAATTCAGAGTGGGCATTGAATATATTCAGACGAAAATCGATTGCTTATTTATGATACTGTTGGTGTAAATCTTTATGCTGCTTAAATGCTGTTATATATAGTTATTTTAATTTCATACAGACAGTATGTCAGTGATGTGTTTATTTAATACTATTTCTAAAGGCATATTTATGCTCTCTGAGCTCTGAATTGTTACAACCCATTCCCGTACTAGACACATGAATTACTAGACACATGTAATAACAAAATTATCATTTGACAACGATTACTAGGCTTGCTGTTGAAACAGGGAGAATAATGCTAAGTGTGCATAGCAAGGAGATGACTTGCTGTAAATCTCAAAGATAACTAATTAGATCTCATTTGATAATGTGCATGGGTTGAGCAATGTTCCATCCCAGCTGGCAGTTGAAGTAATCTCCTGAACTTGTCCTGTGAGCTGAAAAGAGTTCATGAGCTTTGGCTCCTAATTTCTGGTGGGCTGAACTACACGTAGAATACTTTGAAACAACTGTGTCTGTGTTTTGAGATCATGATCTTCTATTTGGGAGCTAATGCTGCTGAACTTCAGATGAGGCTTAGGATCTTCAGCTGTTTGTTTACTTCTGAAAATACTGTCTGGTATTTTGATGCAGGGAAACCATGTGATCCAGTCTGAATGTCTGTGTTGACTATCACTGGGAGTCTAGCCCTGTGTTTATAAGGATGCAGTATTATCCTTTAGGAGCACACTACAGAGAAAGTGAGAAAATGATAATTGTTTTGAAATGCAATTCAGATTTAATCTATTTTTTTTTTTTTGTTAATGTGCACCATTACTTTGTCTTGAAGAAGTTGGAATGTAGGTTATAAAGTACAGATTAAAAGCAACAAAAATGCATTTTAGAAGCCAATTTTTCTTTCTAGAAGCTAATAACTTCCTATCAACTAATAAATAAAATTAGTACAAGTAATGCGGTATCAGTAAATACTTCTGGTTTTGTGTTTAAGCAACCCAGTCCCAACCGGAGAGAGGACAGGCCTGTCAGCTTCTATCAGCTTGGATCAAACCAACTTCAGCCTAATGTAGCATCCTTGGCAAGAGATGCAGCAAACATTGCTAAGGATAAGCAAAGAGGATTTATGCCAAGTATATTACAAAATGAAACATATGGAGCAATACTCAGTGGCAGTCCACCTCCCATTCAGCCTGCAGTACCTGTTACAAGTAGCGCACCTCCTCTACCTCCAAGGAATATTGGCAAAGGTACTAACACCAGAGTATCACTGTATGTTAGAAGAATGGGATCATAACTTTTTAAATTATTGTTACATTTTTAGGTTTTCTTTTACAGCTATTTTTGCACAGGTAAGGATTGGAACAGTTTATTAATGACTTCATTTTTTAGATGCAACAGTGTTCGGGGAAAACAATGCCCAGACAACCTCGATAGAGTTAAGCAATTTACTAAAAGGAAGGCTGCAGGCAATTTAGTTCAGCAACTTTGTTTGTTTGTTCTTCATCTTTTCATACTTCTCTTTTGAAGATATCATTGTCAGAGTTCAATTTAAACATACAGTTTCAATAGCATCTGGCTGCTTTTGAAAATCATTTTAAGACCTGGGAGAATGGAGAGCTTCCAAAGTTGTCTTTTAATAAGTATATGCTTCAAGGTCATTGAAGTAAAAGTGTTATGATGTGGAGGACTGGGTGATTTTAGTGAACTGCTATCTGACTGAAAATGTAACTGCCAGTTACTAGTTATACCCTGATCAGAAGAACAATGTAAAATGTACGTCTTATTCTCATTCAGAAGGGTTGTGTGCTTGCAAAATCTACCATTAAAGCTGATGCTGTGAACTTCATTTTAAACTTCATATATAATCTGTTTGGAACATATTAAAGCATAGAGAAGTCTGTATAGGTCTTCTCTGTACAGTAGACGTTTGGTGTCTTTCATTGTTTTAATATCTTTATTAATCCAGTAGCTTTTATGGATGCTGAATTTCTGTAAAGTTCAAGAAAAAATGACTGTGTAAACATATGATTTTCTATTGTGCTGTAATTCAGACTCTGTAAGAGGAGGTACGAGCAGGGGAATGTTCCAGGCATACATGAGTGGCTTCTGCCTTTGGGAGCACTGTGCAGAGGTCAATGCAAGACTTCATACACCAGTGATTGTGTCTGAGATTGAATACAAATTGAACACCTGTGTGGTATGAAAAGTCTCACAGGATTTGCTGCAGCATAAAAATTGGATTAAAATATCACAGAACAGTTGAAGCAGGAAGGGACCAGTGAAGGTTATCTAGTCCAACCTCCTTGCTCAAGCAGGGTCACCTTGGGCAAAGGACAGCATGGTATTGGGTTACTTCAAAAAGGGTAGCATGGGGTTGGGGGAAGTTTAACAGCATATAAAACTTAACCAAAGTGGGATTTCTTTCATCTAGTATTTTTGCATGAAGTCCAGGCTTACTATTTAGATACTATTTGCTTGATGGAAAGGAATGTTTCCCCCACCAAACAAGAAGATTCACCCAAGGAACTTGCATACTCTGGTTAACTGTTAAATTTCTATCTCTAAATTAGTAATACAATTGGATAGTTAAAAAGACTGGTTTACCCTTTCATATTATTTTAATCATGGACAACCATACTATTTTACCTACTGTTTGCCCATGATTAAATGACACTTTTCAAAGAGTGTCATTTTAATTTCATTCCCAACCCCAGACTTCTTGGCACCAGTATAGTGCAACTCACGCCAAGAAAGCATGCTGCCTGGTTTAGATTATTAGCTCATATTCTTTATTCTAGCAATGTATTAACCTGCTGTTTTATATTCTTAGTTAAAAGCTGTAATGGTATCATCAGTCTTAGCTTCTTGTTGATTGCTGATGTTGTTGTTATGTTTATGGTGTATTATTACTCATGGTGTATTATTACTCCT
This sequence comes from Nestor notabilis, assembly GCF_000696875.1. Lineage (NCBI taxonomy): Eukaryota > Metazoa > Chordata > Aves > Psittaciformes > Psittacidae > Nestor > Nestor notabilis. Next base: position 7,130 of record NW_009913712.1, on the reverse strand, counting down.
TTATCTTCCTAGCTTTAGGCTGTTCTCCAAGTCTTCTGAGCCTTTTATGCTTTTCCCTGCAACCTGATATTTATTCATACCTTACTCCTTTTCATCTTTTCTTAATATGATGCTCATGTGCTGAGTAGGGAAAAGTGGCATGCTATGTGCAAAATACTGACTTTATGAAGAAACCCTGTAGTTGTTATGAAATGGTAAGGCAGCTCTTCAGTCTGAGCATGGAGTCATTTAGGAGGCCCCAAAGAAGTTACACCTTGTAACTGTTTAATGACTAGTTATTACAGTTTTTTGTTTGGGTGAAATTCAGAATTACATTTTTTTGTCAATTCCAAATCAAACCTGATGTTTCATTTTGAGTCAGCAATGTCTGCTAATGCTTACGTGAGAGTGAGGTCGTTTTCTTGCAGTACTTGAGAAGATCACAGGTATCAGTCAGGGATTAAAAATGATTACAGCTGTCAGAGATTAAAGAAAGTAGCAAGACTTGGCCTTCTGTTCTCTTGTTGAGAAATTTCTGCTTTTTCAAGCGCTGGGGTATTTTAAAGTAATGGCTGGAGACAAATTCTACTTACGTAAGGTGTTAGTAAGACTTCACCCGGAAACTTCTATGTAATTTTTTACACCAAACCCTGATTTCTGCTCTGGTACTCCAGCAGAATGGCAGTGGTTTCTACTGCTGAACATAGTAGTCAAGCTGCACCTTTCCTAAAAGCATGGGTGTGAAATGAACACTTCGTGCTTAGGGTAAGCAATAATAATAATACAGTATTTTCCTCTCTTTTTAGTTCAGCCTTCAGTTCTTGGCAGTGGTATTCAGACAATTTCTTCATCTAATGCAATGTGGAAGACAAATTCTTTAGGAGTGGAAAGTATAAGCAGGCAGAGGTCTTCATCAGATCCACCAGCTATTCATCCCCCTGTGCCGCCATTGCGTGTAACATCTACAAGTATGTTTCCACTTTCCCCTGTTTTCCCTTCTGCTGTATCTAATCATAATTGGCTTATTTTTCCATTTCCACAACTCATACTTCCTCTTTCGATGACTGTAGCTTTGGCCTATCGTTCCCATCCAGTAACTTTGTATGAACTGTTTTCTCTGATGATCCAGTGAGGACTGTATGGTGTAGGGCAGGGTCAACAGGAAATGCTGTCTGTTATTAGAGCTAGAGAGCTCTTCACTTGATGTATCTAGTTTCAACGTTGCAATTCTTAGTACTTGTAAAGATGAGTGGTAATGTATAGGCCTAGGGCAATGTCTCCACATTGTGCTTGATTCTTGCAGACCATAGGAATGCAAAAAGGTGGTTTAATGCATTGCCAGTTGCTATTGCCATGGTTTCAAGAATTCAATAGAAATTTTAATTAATTGCTAAGCCTAATGCGAAGTTAGATTTTTAATTGTAGCAGGATTTTAAGAAAAGACATTCCTCTAAGTAAAATTTCTTGGGTGTTATTCAGTCAGTTACTTTCCCATAAAACACAAACTGAAAGCTTTGATTGAGCGAACAATACTAGCACTTTACTGAATACATTCTGATCTACTATTTTCAAGAATATAACTGACTTCAGTGAGAATTTTCTTTGCTTGTACTTTAATGCTTTGATGAATTGAAGTACTTGTGGGCATTCTGACTGTGACTAGGTAGAACAAAATTTAACCTCTTTCCAAAGAGGTCCTCCTTCTAATGGAAGGATTGCTTTCTGCTTAAGTGATTGATTACATGTAGTAAAGCATTTTTCTTGGATGGGGGTAAATCCTGTAACAGGGAAAACTGTGATGAGAACCCAAGAAGCAAAATAGTACATAGAAATTTAATTCCATTTCACTGTTTAACTTTCTTCTATAGATGTGCTTTCTCCAGCACCACCACCTCCAGTTGCAAAGACTGCCAGCATTATAGAAGCTTTGAACCAACAATCTAAACAGCAACCACCTCCTCCACAAACTAAGCCAGTCCCACCACCACTGCCCCCACAGCCTCCTAGTAGAATCTCTCAAAGAAAGCCTATTTCTGGGTAACTGATATCATTTTGGTATTTAATATATTTCATAATTATTAGTAACTTTTCAAGTTTATAGTATATAACATGCAAGTCATCTGTAAAGCATGCATACCATTGCCAATTATGCGTTCTAGCGTATGGTAGTGAACAGAAGGCAGATACTAATGGAGAAGATTACAAGGATTCCCACATGAAAAACAAGACAGCCTAGTGATTTAAGATTGTATGACATGCAGAATATCTACAGAATGCTTAGCTGTGATGGAAATAAGAAGCCACAAAGAATAATCCATTGCTTATTCTCATCTAATAACAAAGAAGAAATAATGGGATCTTATGTCTGATTGTGCCATTTATTGTACACATGTTTGCATAGGTTCAGTTCATTCATGGCAGGAGTAGAGGGATCTGGAACAGAAAATATTATTTTTAAATTTGCAGGAAACAAAGTTAGGAGAGACAAGTGTACTGGAAAACATGATTATATCCAAAGTAGCCTTGAGAAACTGGAGCAGTAGTCAAGGGAGAAGAGAGGTGACATTCAGTAAGCAACACTTAGTACTTAAGAACAATCAACTACAAAAATGAAGCATGGAAAGCAGCAGAGTATGGTTAAGCAGAAGTCCTTAAGAGCAGGATCTGCAAGGACATACTGAATCATAAATAAAAGTAAGTCAGACACTCATGCTGTTGTGGAAGAGTCAAAGAGGAATAGTATTGTTTGATTATAGCCTGCAAACTCCATAAATTAATCCTTCCAGTTGACTCAGCATCAGTAATGCCTCAGCTGGACTGCTGTGTTCCATTTTTGGCATTTCAGTAAAATAAAGATAGAAAATAGTGAGGCAGAAACCAGGGGATATCAGTAAGATAATGAGAAGCATAGAAAATATGACCTGTGAGAGAGATTTGGAAGAAATAGGATTCTCTTATATTTTTAAAAAAAGAAATTGTAGCATAGATATATGCCTTCAAATGTGTACAAAAAGAAGACTTTTGTTTAAGTTGTGGCAAGAATAATATAGTTAGACATTAGGGAATGTTTTCCAAAGGTAAGCAAAGGGAAATATTGTAGTAACTTGTCTGGGAATATTTGGATTCTCTCACACTGAAAATTTGGCAGAGTACAGCCTGTACAAACTTAAATAGTTACAAGATACAGGGACATGTATGTGTATATTTGGGATAAATAATATATGTGGTTGATCCTTTGTGAATGAAAGAGGTAGACAACCTTTGAGCTCCCTTTCTAGTCCTTTGATTGCATACCGCACTTAAATAAAAGGGAGGAGTAACTTGCTGAAGCTTGCTATAATGTGCAGTCTTATTTTAAGAATTTTGAAATAGGAGTGAAAAGAACTTCAGAACTTAAGAAAAATAAAATCTGCTCTACACACATTGCAGTAACTGAATCTGTATTATTCTTCTGCCTTAGGTTTTTAAATTAAGTGCAACTTACGATTGGCATAATCAAAAATAGAAAGCAAAATAGCTGTCACCAGAATGTACTGCAGACGTGGTATAATTTGGAAAATACCCTGTATTGTTGTGTTTCAAGTTCTTGATTGTTTCTTAAATGAATGAATTTCTAACTTTCTGCACAGGACTGAGAAGTCATCTGGCTTAACTAACAAAGGGCAGTCCAGAGGACTTGGGTCTCTACAGCAAACTGGTAATCATAGCTTAGAGATTTATGTTATTGTAATTAAGATAGCATTATAACAGTCTAAGGGACTGTGGGATTTTTTTATTTACCTTACATATTTAAATGCATTCAGAACCAGCATTGTTCTTGTTTCTCCTCTTGCTTGCATAGGTCCTGGTGCCTCAAGCTATTTTGCATGAACAGAGCTATGTGCCAATTAATGTAAATAATGGGGCCATGTAATAAGAAACAGAACCACAGAATGGTTGAGGTTGACAGGGACCTCTGAAGGTCATCTGGCCCAACCCCCCTGCTCAAGCAGGGCCACCCAGAGCAGGTTGCCCAGGACCATGTCCAGATGGCTTTTGTGTATCTCCAAGGAGGGAGACGTATAACATTACAATAACGTCATCTGAAAAATGTCCAAAGTAAAGTTGGTGTGGATTCTGTGGTGGCTGAAGTGGAATTTCTCCTACCCAGTTTCCCCTTCCACTGTATGTATTTTGTTCATTGGTTCTTACTTTGATTCTTTTTTCCTTCCCCTTGACATACCCAAGGGGAATTTGCTAATCATTATCTGCCATCTGTGTCAGGAGTCTCCTGTGAAGGATACAACATCTTGGTAATGATGGTCTTTACATGGAATGAAGGCTTCTAAAAAGCACACAGTCTCTAGTGAGCAAATGGGGAAATGGGATACTTGGTTCTGCTCTTGTCTGGTCTTTAGCCTTTTTTTGTCTTTTAGCATATGTGCAGTATGAAAGGCCTTAGCTAATTGTCTTCGGGAAGAGAGGCTTTTCTTCGTAAGAAAAAGGATAGAAAAGTTCTTCAGTTCTTTAGTAAAAAAACATCAAAAAATTAAATCCTGATGGGATATAAAATTATTTGCATCCTTTAAAGAACCATAGACCCATAGATTTGGTTTCAATTTGTATCATCACTCTCACATTTATTTTCTTTTTTTAAAGCATGCCTAAAATTTACTTGTTTTACTCACCTTAGCAGCAGGAGACTCATCTTCCGTATGTGAAATTCCAGTAACACAAACCAGTTCTACAACAAATACTTTGGCACAGATCCAGCCACCAGCGCCAATGCCAAGGAAATCACAAATAGTAAGTTGGCAAAATCTGGGGTTTGATTTTATTACATCTTCTGCATTCTGTCAAACACTGTTGACATAAGAGTGTATGCTGTTATGGAGAAAATGTGAGAATCATGAAAAATACAAAGCCTGTATCCTGTGTTAAATGTGTGGGTGACTTATACTAAGTATTTGTGAAATCTTTGCTTTTTTTATTTTTGCATTTCCTAAATGATAGTATGTGATTTTAAATAAATAATAACTTTTAAAAAGAACACCAATAAAAAACCAAAGAGAAACCAAAGAAAAGAAATACGGATTCTTTGGTTATGTCCAGATGTGACCAACACAATCCACAGAACATATGGTTTGACTTGCTCTAGGTAATTAAGCTGCTTAAGTCACTTGTAGGTGAGCTTGGTGAGTCACTTGCAGATAATACGTAACTTCATTAAAAAACTTCAGTGAAGTAAGTAATAACGAAGCTTGTGTGCTTACTTTTATAATGGAAGCAGATGTAGTTGTTCACATAGGTAGATCAAATGGCTTCAGACAAGACTAGTAGGAGTCAAGCTCAAACCAAAAGAAATTGGCCCTTTGCGCAGTTGGTTCTCTTTGAATGTCTTTGTGACACATTCACTGGGTGGCAGGAGAGAAATGTCTTGATATGTACACAGAAACCACATCTGACTTGAGACACCCTCAACCAGAAGGTGGTTGAAAGGTGAAGAGGAAGGCTGGAAGTATTGTATATTCTTCTTCTCCACCTCCCCCAGCCTTACAGTGACTGTTAAAAAAAGATATGCTGGATTCAGATGGACCCTTGATTTGATTGTGTGGCTTTTTTATACTCTTATTTATTATTTGTAAACTAGGACCATGAATGGTACCACACATATTAGTGTCAATACATGTATTCTTATACTGGTGTAGGTAAAGGGATGTATTTCCGGATGTCAGTTGAGCTGTAAATCATGTGTGGTTCATGTAGGTCTTTGGTCCTTGTTCCAATTTTATGTTGCTTTCTTGTGTGATAGACATAAAACATCCATGTGCTTGATCATGACAGTATTTCTTTGCAGTAAGCAAATCGTGGTATAGAGGCCATACTTTCCACAATGCTGTATGTGACTGGGTCTGGGCTATTTCATGCTTTACACTCCATGTAGGAGCATGGTTCTGTAGGTAAATAACAAACTGAGAGGTAGGAGCTGTTCCTGGCTCTGCCATTGTCTTATTAATGGGCTGTAAGGAAAAGAGCTGCCTTCTTCAGTCCTCTGTCTCTCTCCCTTCAGCCATCTTTTCCTCAACCATGATTACTGAAGTAGTAACTCTCCAGGAGGGACTTCTGTGTTTGTGTGCATAGACTTGCATGTTTGTCTTGAGCTCTTAGAATTCCTATTAGCTGTTTCTCATCTGATAATACTGAAAAGCCACAGAGACATCTGGAATTCATCTTGCATTAGCTGGGAGTACGAAATCTGTTTTCTTGTCTCCCCACTCTTGTTCAACCAAGTCAGTGTCTTGCATCAAAATAACTTTCATGTTTTAGGTGACAATAAAATTAAGTGGTCTAAGAGGTGTAAGTTTGAGTATGTGTCCCTCAGTGCTTACATGCACTGAGGGAATTGCTATACTTTGTGAAGCTGTTGGACCCTGATCACAGTTTCTTTTGTGTGTTTTGGGATTCATGTGTGAGCATGGGCCGTGTCCTTTCAACACATCTGTTGGTTCTGAAACAGCTCATTACCTGGCTTTCTGTATAAATTAAAGTTGTAGTAGCTTATCTTTCTTGTTCTTTCCTTTTTTGTTCTATAGGATAAGTTGTTTTATTTATAAGTGAATGGGCAATGCTGGCTAGTTTCTAAGACAGTCTCCACTGCTTAATACTAATTGCATATTACAGGAAGAACAAATCTGTCTCTCCAGATATCTCTGGGGCTTCAGTAGGGTGAATTTTGTGAGATTGAGAGAATCAGCTGGATCATTCTTTTCTGTCACAGGAGAGAGAAGTAAGGGAAACCTGGCTCAGTGTGTGCTAGTTAAGGTGCTTTAGCTAAATCAATCTAGCTAAAGCATCTTAGCTGAGATTTAGTCAAGGGCCCCTCAGCTAAAGAGCTTTAGCTAGATCAGTCTAGCTAAAGTACTTTGGCTAAATCGTTCCATTTAGCGTTATACTCCAGCCTTTTTTGCTAAGTCTTTACCCTGTCAGAGAATCCAGAGGGCAGCCCAGATTTAGGAAATGAGTTCAGAAGTGCTCCTTGAGTAAACAAAAAAGCAGGTCTCATTATGCATGCACATGTACCCAGTGGCTTATCTCCTATACAGTGCATTTGCCCAATAGCCTATTTTTCAGATTGAAATACCTTTTTCTCTTCTCTTCTCTTCTCTTCTCTT
>NW_009913711.1:0-6126 GCF_000696875.1 Nestor notabilis | reverse complement strand
GGGGTTGGGCCAACCCAGGTGTAGGACCTTGATTATGGTGAAAAATGTCAGTCAGAAGGCATCTGTCATTTCCAAACATGGAAAAAGTAATGTGTGTATGTGTCATATGTATATGATATCTTATACACGTTATGTAGTATCGTATATATAACTCATATATATGATAGGATATAATATATGTAAAAAAATGTAATCATCTTTCTTTTAATAATCCCAGTTTCCCCAGTAATGTGGATCTTGGATGCAAGATGAGGCAGGGAATGGTACTTTAATAAGATGAGAACTTTTTTTTTGTGCAGATGTCTGTGTTAGGTACAGATCTGCTGCACCTTCAATTAAGTTCTCTAATGGTTTGGCGACAGCAGGCACATTCCAGCCTGGGACTACAAAGCACAAAACATTTCACATTTCTTCTCTGGAGCAGGGAAAGAAAAAATAAAAAAACAACAAAAAAAAAAAAAACCAAAAAAAAAAAAAAAAACCAAAACCAAAAAAAAACCAAAAAAACCCAACCAAAAAACAAACAAAAAGAAAAACACAAAAAAGAAAAAGAAAAAAAGAAGAAGTATTTCTTTTGTTCTAAGGGCTGTATTGGCAAAAAAATGCCATTGATAAGGAGTTTTGGAAAAAAAAAAAAACACAACCCTGTAGCTCAGAAATCTGACATCTGTATTATTAATGCAATACTTGTGTGTTTTCCTGGAGAAATCAAACTGCAATGTAGGAACAGTGTACCTCCCTCAGGATTTATGATGTATAACACAACAGTAAAAATACATTTATTATTAGTACACAGAGAATACTTCACATTCGGGTACAACACCTCTCTAGCTTCCAATAATTTCTATATGCTTCACTGTTATTGATTCAATCCCAAAATTATGCATTAGAAATTTCATTGACCCTGAAAGTGCACTGTTTATAAAAGGCCAGCTCTGCAGAACAAGGCAATGAGGTGAGGGGATGGGAGTAATTACAATCAGATTTGACTTATCCATGTTTTCATCAGATAGAATATCCAGGAAGTGGTGCTTAAATGGGAAGGCAGTGATGAAGGAAAGGCATTGCCTTTGGGAGTGGAGGAGGAAAGCAAGCTCAGAGAGCTGTGGGACCTGCTGCTGGGCTCCATGCATGCAAGTCTGAGAAGTCCCTCCTGGTCAATTCTGTGGTATAGGGAAGCTTGAATGGACAGAAAAGAACAGAATAAAAGAAAACTTGGGGAATAGATGGAAATGGTGATGGTCAGTGCAATAAATAACTGAATAGGGAAATTTTGCTTCAGCTAACAATTATTTGTTTAATGCTCATAATTTTGGCAATATTAATGTGCATTAGGTTACAATGTTTTACGTGGATATGTAAGCAAACCAGCAGCCTAACACTGGAAAGTAGTCTCTGGTAACCTAGTCTAGCTTATTTTAAGTCTAAGAAGAGCATAATGCTTGTTAAAGCAACAGAAGGAAGCTGTTGATAGGGCCAGTTTCAACTGGTCTTGTGGTTGCAGAAGCAACTAACTGTGCCAAAGGTGATGAGAGCATCATGAGGAAGACTTCTTACTTCATCTCAGCGACCCCAGCCCAGGACCACCAGCTGGCAATGTGCAAGCACCAGAGGGAAGAGATTTAGGATAATGAGTTCCTGGAACTAATTGTAATACAGGCTGCCTATCCTTGGAAAAACTATGAATATGTAATGATATGAGAGATAAAAATGAGCCTTTTGGAAACCTAGAGTTGAGCCACAGAGGAGAAATCCCCTGTGAAGCTCCCAGCACTGTAAATAAAATATCCTTTGCTCCACAGACTTTGTCCCTGGCTAAAATTGATGAAGTGAGCTTCTTTCTCACATCAGCCAGGCTGACTGGTGAGCAAAGAGCAAGTTCTAGGACCAGGAAGAACTTTACTACAGTTATAATTCGTTTACTATAACACATATGGAAGAAAAGATCCTATAAACTGACTTGATACAGTTTATTCTCTTGCAACTAATACTGAAAGTGTAGTGATTACCCCTGGCCTTCAGTAGTGCTGGTTATTATGGAAAAAAATCTCAAGAGCTATTTCTTTGCATTTTATGAAAACAACATGTTGGATAGGAAGAGTTCAGAAAAGTACTGAGCAAATCCTGAGACAATTTCTAAAGCTAGATGTTGTATGATGATTTGAGAAGGGATTCACAGATTATCACCTTATAGAAATTCAACTTCATCCTAGAAGCTTCTCTCTGTGTATTTCACTCCTTTGTTTGTTACAGAGATTGTTCATGAAATGCTATTTGAGGAATAAACATTTATATGATTGCAAGGTTGTTATGGTCAGAGAACCTTTGGTGTGTTTGTCTCAAAGCCACTGAAAAGATAGAAGGAGAGTCGGACCCTATAAAAAAGGCAAATGGTGTTCAGCCATGTCGTGCCCCTCTCCACACTGGATCCCAGCAGACTCACTGACCACAAGTATCACAAGGACTCAGGACCACAGTTGAGAGAATTTCCACTTGCTGACCAAGAAGGCATCTCTGGATCACAGGGTGGTGACTCTGTTTATTTATTTTCCTTCCTCTTTTTCTCCTTCTACTTTCAGATCTTTTACAAGAACCTGCCACCTCCTGACAGTTTTAGGGAAATTTACAATAAAATTTATTGTTATTTTGTTTTTTGACATCCGTAATGCCTGTGGTTTCTCCAGCGAACTGTGCTGAGTACAGCAAAAGATCATGTCTCCACACACCCATGAGAGGGATGGGACAAAAGTGCAAACAAATTGATGTGCCAAGTGGCCACTGTCAGGTGAGACCCGATCACATACACTTCTTCTATGTTAAACCCAGAAGTGACTTGGATGCTGTCTAATAGAGTGCAATTAGTCTTACCTCACTACAATAATCTTCTTTTTGATGATCGGGTCTATGCCATTGCCCATCTCCCAGTTAGAAGCAGTTGGCATTAAGGGGAAGTGGGGTGATTTCTCAGGTATTACGAGCTCTCTATTGACTAGAGAGGGACAATGATTTGGACTACTTATTCAACTTCCAGATAACTAAAATTAATTGAAAATAACCGGACCCTACTGTCTTAGCATCACTAGAGAAACAAATTGGGTTTTGACCCTTCTCACTTCCCAATAGTGAAATCATGAGAGCCTTACCTTCTGGAAAACAGTTTTCTGGAGTCTTAGAGTCTTCAGCAAACTCTGGAATCTGTTTTAAAAGATCTTCAGGATTTGTCAAATCTACTGTGCTTCCTTCAGAAGAGCTGACACTGTTAAACTGTGGAGCAAAATAAGATTCTTTCTATATTCAGCTCCAAATTAATAAATTCAACCATGAACAAATAAAATTCAAGATTAAAACTTGGATGTACAAATATTTCAAATAGTGTTGGTAATGGAACAAGCTTTGTGATCTTAAAAGTATATGAGCTTAGAATTAACAATAGTTGCATCCAAATAGGGCCAAATATAATTACAGTGTCTATTTACATGGACCAGATGAAACTGCCTAATAAACTGGTAAATGAAGAGGTTTTAAATTGCTTATAAGCATATGTAGTCCTCAAAGCAGGATAGACTACTTAGGTTAAAACCATGAAATCATACAAAGATGCATTCAAAAAGGAGAACCAGATAAATATATCAGGAACTGAACACCCATAGCACAATTTATGAAGTAGAAATTGGAATAACATATTTTCCAGTTTTGCTATCCCATTACACCATACATTATATATGATGAATCAGCAGTTTGTTACAAATTACTTCCTCTATGCTTTTCTTCTTTTACATTTGCATATTGGTGTTTGCTACTTTTTTATTGTATTCTTTATTCAAAATTATTCTAAAAATATTTTTAATTAATAACGACTACCTTTAATGTCATAGTGAGAATGTAATTTCAAGTATTCCTTTTCTTGAAATTGAGATACTTAGGACACAGGCAGACATGATGGAATTTCCCACGTGGAAGCAGCTATCTCAATATTAATTTGGTTTTTTCCCCTCCTCTTGTTTTTTGTGGACTCAGATTTCAATAAATGGAAAGTAGCAGAGAGAATTTTATAAATTATGTGAATCAAATTATTTCATATTTTTTTCTTTTTTTCTTTCCTCCTATACATACTTTTTTCTTAAATATCAATACCTAGAAACCAGAACAGCTTTGATTTCATGCACAAAATTACAACTCTGTCATTAGCCAGCCAGACCAGCTACTACAGGCTCAGAGTTGGTGTTGCCACTGAATCCCACTCCAGCAAATTCTTGGACAGAAACATGCCTGTGCTTGACCAGTGTTGGAAAGTCAATGCCATAGGAAAAAAAAAATTGTTACCTCTTTTACTTCTGGCGATGACAGTTCAAACTTCCTATCCTTTCCCAGGTAAAGCACACTGAATTCATCAGAGGAAAATCCCGATCCTTTACTCCAGCTGCCTGAATTTTTAGCTCTTTCTCCCCTTTGCCTCAGGTGATTTTCATCCTGAAAATAATCTGTGGATTAGAAGGGTTTTCTTTTCCCTTTTTAGGGGTGGACAAGTTGGAAGGAAAGAAAGATAAGATATGCATTACATTTAAAGTGGGACACTCCAGACGAAATCATAAGATATGGTCTTTTTGATTCTCTGATTTTACCTAAGGGTAGAGAGAGGGGAATTTTTCCCAGCAGACATGTAGCAAACTAAGGAATTTCAGTGAACTAGTCGAAAGTTAAGTGAGAATTTTTGAATAAGAATTAAGACTGGAACATATGGTAGGAAATCTTGAGACCAAACTGGCAATCTTCTATGGTTAAAATAGAATTGAAAAACTCAGAGAACACAAAGAAATAGGATAATATATGCTATCATGTACAAAACATAACCTTAATAGAGCCACTTCATACTTAAGCCTTCTAACATCTAATAATTACTACATACTACACACAGCAAGGACAGAGAACGGACCAGAGCTATAAATTCGTATTATTGGTCCATGATAATGTTCTTTATGCAAAACATGCATGTTTGCACTGTTACGTAAAAACTTCCAAAATAGTTGGCATTATTCACATGAGGGTTTTTTACATAATAATTACAAGTTCACCACGGACTGCTAAGATTATCTGTGGGCAATCTGTGGGCTATGTAATCACGTGTGTGTAACACAACAGGTCAGCTAGGAATTCCTGCAGAAAACACAACAATTCATGGTCTTTCTTTTAAGACCATGAAAGAATTCTGATTTTAACAGGCTCCAAGTAATAATTTAACCTCACTTTAAACATTTGTACTCTTGGTCCTAGTTCAAAATTTGGTAATTCCCTGGAAACGGATCAACATGTGCCACCCTGTTCTGCTAGAGACAGTCTTCTACTGTACATGCATCCTTCAAAATACATATGATACTACTGTTCCAATGTAAATGAAGAAATTCATTACCTGTTTGCTGTATTCTGTGTCTGTAAATGTGCTCAGCTTATCATCATCGTCAAAACCTTCACTTGTATTCTCTTCCTCAGCAATAGGGACACAAACAAATACATTGGGATTGGTAACAAAATCTTCAAGACCTAAGCATTTGTCCCCATTTTTCTCAGCCCATTCATTATTGTAATTCTCTTTACAATTTTTTATTTCTTCACACTTGAACCCAAGTGTGTTCTGTGCAGTCAATGTGATTTTCTTCCTGTGCACTTTCTTTATATGCTTGAGTTTTCCACAAAAGGTATCCCATGTAATGCTCTTCACAAAGTGAAATCCCTTGTGAATCCGAGCAAAGGCAATGCGAAGGTTGTTCATCTCTCCATCATCCTCTGCTGTCTGGAGACAGTCAGCACTGAAGGAATTCAGCAGTAGTGCAATGAAAAGGTTGAGAACCTGAAAGGCATTGAAATAACAAAATTAAAAGTCACAAGAGTAGATTTCAGAAATCTAACCTCTAACTTCGGAGAACACAGATACTATCGAAGTTCAGTCTTACTAAGCAAACCAAAACAAGGTAATAATGAAATTATTATGACTGATCACATTGCAGTTGATTAGGCAAAATTCTCTCTCAGAAAGTTCAATGTACCCATGACCCTCTTCCCCAAAAAAGCTATTTAAAATAGTAGCTAAAACAGATTTATGCATGCCTGTCCTGGGTTCAGCTACAGCAG
>NW_009913710.1:3471-8520 GCF_000696875.1 Nestor notabilis | reverse complement strand
TCTTTTTAGCAGTTTGGTTTAGTTCGGTTTGAATTCTCACCACCACCACCACACACACACATACCCCCCACCCCCCAAAAAAAGGAAAAAGGAAAAAAGAAAAGGAAGAAAAAAAACCCAAAAAACCCTCACCCGCAGGGTTTTTCTTGAAACTAGGAAGAATGTGCCAGGGTCAAGTCTGTACTGATTTTCATGGTGAATAGATTACATGCTTGCATTCATGTTCACTTCCGAAGCGCTTAGTGTCTTCCTTCCCTTACTTACATATTAACCTCAAATACCCTGAGCAGCTTCAGCCAAACTTTGCTGGAGGTAGTTAACAATGTCGGGTTCCCAGGACGCAGGTTCGCCCTCCTCACCCCCTCCAAACTGTCCTTTGCCTCATTCACAACGCCAGAAAGCCCTTTAAATTGCAGACCACGGAGCTAGAGTGTTTACTGATCTCCCCACCTCAACGCTGCCGCCAAATACTTAGAAAACCAGTGGAGATTGGGCTACCCCATCTTGACAAATACGCAGAGTTTAATTGCCAGAAGTCTAGTTAAAATTATTTGACATACTGCTAACCCCTAGGAACAAGCTTGCTGTTCCGAGATACTTTCCTTTTTGCTTCGTACTGTCGCTGAAGGCTGAGACCCAGGGAGACCTATTTTAAAATCGTGGTTAAACTTTTACTATTGTTGCATGAAAGGGATGATATAGAAAGCGGAGTGTACAAGGCAGAGACTAAAATGTACTTCTCTGCCAATAAAAATGCACACCCCACCGAATGAGCAGAGCCAAAGAAAACAGAGGAATACGCCAAAGAATACAGCACCTTTTGAGGCATGGACATCCCTAGGCTCTCGGAGAAAATATTTTTTGCTATTCTGATGCTCGATTTCAGAAAAGAAATATTTGAGTTCCGGCTGGATTTCATCAAAACAGAAAAACAGAACGTCAAAAGGCTATTGTGAAGTCGGTGCTCTTAGGGAATCAGAAGTTGTTCAAGATCCATGCCCCCGTGGACTTTGGAGGCTAATGGAAGGGAAACGAAAACGTTAGGGAAGGAATATTTGGATTTTCCCCCCTCTTCCTCTGCAGTGTCGTGGAAGTATTTATATATCCGGAGAAAGTTCTCCAGTAAATTCTGGAGATCTTCGGTATTTAAATGTCAACATCGATTTGTTTATTTATTGCTTAGCTTATAGTAACTGACTCAATAACAAATCTAATCATGTTGTGCACAGAGAAAATATTCTCATTATGTATTTCCCTACATTATAGTTAACTATTGCGTTTGAATTCAAGCTGTAAATTCAGTATTATCAAGTAATTACTTTGCAGTGGAGTAAACTAATTTATTAGCGTTAATGTTTATATGCCTTTTTCTTATTTTACAAGGGTTACCGTTCACAAATCAAATGCTCTGGACGTATCCCTGTAATGAACTCTTTATTTTGGTTTGCTGCAAGAACTTCTTACGCTTACTGCATGTCTGCGAGCTGAACTTAAAATTAATGAATTAATCTTCCAGCTTGACATATTTGCTAGAAAGTGGATGGAAAGAGATTGCGCATCGTCAAAACCGCCAGCAGAAGACTGCAGCGTCGTTTGAGGACTATAAAAGGGTTTGGGGGGTTCCCCCTCTTTTTTTTTTTTTTTTTTTTTTAATTTGGGGAGCGGGGGTATAAGAACTCTGGAGGGCTTTTTCCTTAGCTTTATACTTTTGCTCGCATTTACTTTCCGTTTCTGAGGGGTGGGGTTGGGGGGGCGGAAGCCCTCTTTTGGTATCCGAGTGCTGTTTCTTTTCCCTGGGTCCCCCCACCCTTCAATTCCATGGACGAAAACCCTCTCCCCACACTCTGCTCACACTCAGACACCCCTCCATTACAACAAAAAGGAATGTATAAGGATTTCAGTGACTTTGAGATAACAAAGGCACCAACACTGCAGAGCCTCGCCCCGCCTCTGTGTGATGGCAAACAAATTCTTGCACTTGTATTAGGGCTTTTAAGGCTATAATTGAACACGGCGCGTCTAGGAGAACCGAAAACAGTTCTAGACTGACCTGCGGTTTTATAGCACTTTGGCAGTCAACTTCAGCTTGTGTCAGAGCAGACATGACAGAGCTGCCCAGCGCTTAATCGCGGGACGCCACCTCCTCGGACTCACTGCAGCCCCCCCCCCCCCCCCCCCCCAGCCCCTGCTTGCAGAAATACACATAGAAAGCCAGGACCTTTGGGCGAGAAGTGAGGAGCGGAGCTGGCACAGGTTTTTATGGGGCTTGCCCTAGCTCCTTTCGGCGGCCGGGGCTGCGGCGCCGTGCGAGGCTCTGCCGTGCCAGAGGTCGGGGCTGCCTCTGGGAAACAAAGGGAAATTAAGGCAAGAAGGGCGAGAAGGCAACTGCAAATAGGCGTGTGTGTGCGTGTGGGGGGTGTGTGTGTGTGTCTGGGCATATGTGTTCTTACACAGCATGCCCACATGCAGCCCTGATGCCTACTTTTGCATCGCTAGAGTTGTGTGTGTGTATCCCCTCGTCCCCTCTCCCCAAACCGAGCAGTTTATTTCTCCGAGCGCTTTAGCAACACAAGGGGACCCGAAAACGCTTCTGGGCTCCGCCTGCAGAGCAGCGGGGAGGGTGATGGGGAAGGCTGCGAGAGGTGCAGCTCGTCTGGGAGCTAGTAGACACCCAAGGCACAGGCTGTTCTCTGCTTTATTTGCTGTTAAGTGAAACAGAGATAATGTACGCTTAAAGCCCCGGAATGTGCGGGTAATTGCAGGGAGCCTGCTGTTAAGTTGCTGTGTTCAGCACAATTATCAATGTTGATTATTTAGCCTAATGTTGAATTGCTCTTTTAATACAGTAATTGGGACTTCCGCGTTGAGGAAGGAGGAAAACCGAGCCTTCCCCTCGCTAACCTCACTGAAAACAACATAAACAAAGCCAGGCATTTCGTTTGGAGAAGCAAAATGCATTCGTTACGCCTTCCCGTGTATTTCGGCCGGATTAGAGAGGGTAAAACCGCTCTGAATTTGGGAGCTCTGCTGCAGGACGTTTTTGCGAAGGAGAAGCGTGGCCAAGAGGTGGGGAGACTGTGAGCACATTTACCCATAGCTAAGCTAAACAAAGCGAGGGGAAAAAAGCTACGTCTCTTCTTTGAAGGAATATAAACAGAGCTAGGACGCCTCGATAGCCAGCTTTTATATATACAGATGGCGTGCGAAGGGGACTGTTTAAGTTACTACCGCTAGTCTCCAAGAGGTCAAGTTCTAAAGTATCTAAATTGTTGTCTTTTTGTACCGGCTTTTGCTTGGGAAAAAAAAATAAATTGAAGCCGGCCATTTACCTTGCCAATAGGGTGGGTGCTTATAATTAACAGGAGAGACGTGTGCTAAAAGGAATTTGCGTCAAGAGGAGCTAATTAAAATATTACACGATCGCTGGCTTCAATCGCTGCTGCTCCTCTCACATGAGAAGGATGAGGGGTGTTCCGGCTCGAGCAGGAGAAAATGTCTCAGGAATAAGGACAACGTTTGGTAAACCTGGGGGTTGATTGCAGTCTACAAAGGCTCATTAGAAAAATGTAGGATTAGGGAATTCGCAACCTTATTGTCAGCGAAAAGCGCAACCCCCTTCCAACTTTTCCAATGAAAATAAGGCCAGAAGGCGATAATTCTTCGCAAAATTGGCCACGAATGCAGCTTCACGGAAAAAAAAAATAGTGCTTATTGTTTGGATTTCAAATGTTTATGGCTCAGAAGTTCTTTACTGATGTTTCTTCTTTTCTGTTTGCCTTTTTGTCCATTATGGAAAGGAGCTATACGCAGTTTTTGGTTTTATTTTTTAACTAAACATGTTCCTGTAACACTGCAATAGAAGCGTGTTTCAATAGTTAGCTAAAATGTTTCTAATAATTTAAATAGTAGGTAAGTTTTTAAATTTGCGAGGTGGAAGCCCCGTGCTGTGATATGGGATAGACTATTTATCATCCAAAACCTGAAGCGGTATGGTTGTGCTTTTTCTAGAGAACTGCAGAATACGTGTAAAGAGAAAGGGTGGATGTATACAGGATTCAAGTCAAAGTTATTATGACTCTTTTTCTTGTATTTAATCGCGTTACATTATGTCAGAGGCTCGAACATCTCAAAAGACTGCGCTCATCTGGGCATAGAATATTTTAGATTGATTTTTAGTATCGATTACCGAAATCCTTTCCTACATCACCCTCTGTGTCTTTTTAAGTAGCTGAGATGGAAAAGATTCTGAGGGTGGTTGTTTTTTACCTCTTCCCAACCCTCACGTTTAGTTTGCCTATTAGGATTAAACGGCTGCGGACCTACAGAGATCTACCCATCGCTGGCGACCAACCCTGCTCTTTTGCATCCCTTGTACGTCCGAGGGCTCTGTCTAAAGGCAGACTCTGATTCTGACAGCTGCAGCAAGCCAAAATATCGAGGGCTCTTTTTGGTTTGTTGTTTGTTTGTTTGTTTGGGGTTTTTTTATTTTGTATTTCAAGAGACGAAGCTTCTTCCAGAGAGATAAATAACCTTTTTTCGACTACTGTTTTCCTGCCCTTTTGCAGCCAAACGCCGTGGTGTTGTGACAGACTCCCGGCGCCTTCCCAAGCGCGGGGAGTCTTTCGCAGCGCCGTCTCTCTCGGCCCCCGCCCCGCCCCGGTCTTCCAGCCCTGCCCGCCCAGGCTCGGGGGCGTTGAACCCTTCTAAAATTCGGTTTATTTTATATTGGGAATATTTTATATTTAATAGCTTGCTCCTGAAAGAGAATGGAGGCAGTTTTGGCCAAAAGAGGGACATGAGGAGATATTTTCTCAGACGGCCA
The DNA here is from genome assembly GCF_000696875.1 of Nestor notabilis. NCBI lineage: Eukaryota > Metazoa > Chordata > Aves > Psittaciformes > Psittacidae > Nestor > Nestor notabilis. The sequence goes on along the minus strand of NW_009913710.1, from coordinate 3,698 downwards.
AGTATATCAGAAATTGATTGACTAACGGTGCTACCATAAATGTCTCTTTTTCTCCCCTTGAATGCTCTGCGAGACTTTTCCGACACACGAATGCTCACATCTAGTTATGCATTTCACACACCCCCTCCCCATCTATCCAGATACAGGTGCAAGACACTTCGGCAAAACTCGGCTGCGGGAAAGGGGTGTCTAGACCAAGCGGCGGGCTTAAAACGAGGGCGGAAACA
>NW_009913710.1:0-3440 GCF_000696875.1 Nestor notabilis | reverse complement strand
AATTTCCCTGGTTATAATCCGCCGGCACTTCCCAGCGACTCCCACCCAGACACACAAAACCCCAGGTCGTTAGCGCCGTTTGTAGGAAGCAGGTAGCAGTCCCCTTTCCTGCCGATGTATTTTATGTGGGATTAATCAGAGCGGTTTAGGGAACATCCCCAGAAATCCCTTGAAAGTGCGGTGCTATTAAACGATGCGGTTATCCCTACGGACGGCCACATCTCAAGCGATGTTCCCATGCAAAGTTCACCCGCAGCCGGGAATGATGCTTCACCCTCCACCTTAGGGGAAAAAAAAAAAAAAAGCCGCCAAAACATTCCCATGTCCAGTTACATTTAAATGTATTGCTACAACTAATGCCTTGAACTTGACCTTAGATTTGTTAATCCAGGAAATATATTCAAGGGGTGGGTGGGGGGAATCCTCCTGCATTGCCTCGGACAAGCGAGCTTTTTTTTTTTGTTTCCCCATAAATTCAGGATGCAAACAACACACCAGAGTTATGAGATATCTAATGTGCCCTCTAGATCAAGAGCAGAAAGCTACACAAAGTGAAATGTCTCAACGCCGAGACAAGCTTGTCGTAGATAGACTGTTTCTGTGATGCCAAGATCTACACTTCGCCACAGAAATTCAAGGCAAGGTAATCGACTGGGATTCTAAGCTAAATTGAATTTTATAGGATTTAGGGTTCTCTCTAATTCACATTGGATTTTAACAATGATTTATAAACGTATTTTAATTTTTTTTTTAGATTTTATTTTACCCAACTCGCCAAGAAACACATCAGATTTTACTGTACCATACCGCTAACTTTATAGGAGAACCTTATTCACATATCGTGAAACCCACCTACGTAAAGGCATTTCTTCATCAAGGATTGTTTTAGGGGGCGGGTACAGGAAGTATCACTATACCGGGGTTGTCAAATCAACGACTTCAAAGCCCCAACTTCATATTTTGATGGACTCTCAGAATTGCATAATAATGAAGGTACCTGTATCTGTGTAGCCTTTATAGGAAGCTGTTTGTCTAACACGAGCTTAAAATTCGCGCTGCAACCGAGGATGTGATCACATACCTCCATATAGCTCAGTCAGCTCTATAAAGACTGCTTCTTGTAGTTCCCTCTTATGTCACACAAAGATACTCATAAAAATAGCTTTCCGTCTAAGCCTAATATGGCTGCTCTTCTCTATGCCGGGATGGAAACCCGCTCGCGGTCCCGCTTATTTCCCCTTTCCCGACATTCCAACAAAGGCCGATACTAATATCACTCCTTACAGAAATCGGGGTGCACCAACACTACAGGTCCCCGCTACAGAGGCTGGGGAAATTGGAACAAAAACCCCTAATCAGACCGGGCGCAGTGTGCTGGTTACTCCTTTCTCTTTCGATTTTACTTTCCTATCAAGTGTCCATACAGCACGGTATATTCATTTACAAATCTTCACATATTTAAACATAAACCAACCACTGGCTTGAGACGATGCCCATTCAGGATTGCTGTGTATTAAAATCCATCATTTTTCATGCTTACCCGAAGGCATCTCGAAGGCTAAATCCAGACTTAAAACATCCTGCTCTTCCATTGCTCCTCTCCCAGGCCGACTAAAGGGGCCGATTTATATGATCGGGAATAAATGAAAGCACTTTGCTTGGTGCGTTTAAATCAAAGTGATCACGACAACGTTCAGGTTAATTTAAACTGGCAGGTATTTTCTTCTCTAGATACGCATAGGCAACGGCGAAAAGCAGACAGGTTCAACGTGCTTCCCCTGCTTCCTTCCGCACATCGCCGTCCACCCTCCTCCCCAGCTCTTGAATGATAAAAATAATTTCAGAAGTAAACACACGTGAATAAACCAACCGGGATTAAAACCCAGGACCCGCTTTTCCAAGCAGAAAGAGAGCCAACTCTGCAAGACACTCCGGTGCAGCACAAACCCAAGCAAACAGCAGCTGTATCTGCAAGTCTGCCCACATCTTGGGCTCTGACCCCAGCTTCTCCTGGTCCAGTTTCCTGCCAGGAGCCTTCTTTACTTTCCACCTATGCTAGAATGGGAAACAGCTTCTCTGGGAAAGGTGGAGCCAGCATCCAAGCTAGGAAAAGCAATCTTATTTTTCTCAGCTGGCTCTTCGGCTCTCTTAGCCCAGGCAGCCTTCTTCACCCAGGTCCCCGCAGGAGAAGCGGCATTTCAGCCTCCTACACCGTGGGAGAAAGGGAGCCGGGTGGGGACGTAAAGGGGTGGGTTGGGGGAAGAACGGGGGCCTGGGAAACCCTCCACAAAGGCCTTTCAAATGACCTTGCTCCAGTCATGCAAGGGGCTTTGCGGGGGGACCGGGTGGGTGTTTGGTGTTGGCTTATTTGCTTAATTCACCACCGAGCCAGGGGGAGAGGAGAAACATTGAGCAGCTTACAGGAAGAGCATGAAAATCTTACCCCAGCATCCAGAAGTCTCTCGCCTGTGCAAAAATATATCCCCACGGAGACTGACAGCTAGGATCCCGCGCTGGGCTGTAGACCTCCAGATCAATGAGGATGGATTGCATATTATTTGCCTTTCCTCCCTGACAGATTAATATACCCGGTCCACAAAACACTCCTTCGCGATCTCTCAGTGACTTGGGTTGCTGTTGATTTGGGGTTTTATATAATTTTTTTGTTTTAGTTGTTCTTGGTCTGCCTTTAGACGAAGAGAAATCTAGCCACTAGGGCACATCGTCCTTCCTGCCAGCTTCAGGCAAAACGCAGCAATATCACAGGCTAATGACGATTATTGCTAATATAATTACTATTATTACTGCTATTTATTTTTTCTCTCTCTCTGCCTCTCCTGGTTTCCTAGGATTTCCGAAGGCGATTTGCACACAAGGTGATTGCAGGAAGCTAAAATGCTGTCTAATTCCACAGATTCCCATCGTACGAGGAGGAGGGGGTAAAAAATTTAAAAAAGGAGAGAAAATGAAAGAAAAAGGGGGAAAAAAAAGGTCCCAGTGTTTTTGATCACGGGACACCCGGCCGTTCCTCCCCAGTACACCCCGGGTCACCGTACAGTAATGACCGTGGGTTGTGCGTTGTAGGACTTGACCTTTCCTACGTAGAAGAGGGCGCTTTCCTCTACGCTACGGGGAGGGGAGGGAGAGGGGGGAGCGGTAGGAGGAAAAGAGATGCTTTCTTTGGGGATGTTTAATCACAGTTCAGATCTAGGAAAGGGCAAAGCTTCTGCCTTTCAGCACGCCATGTTGAAGCTATTCACTGGAGGAAAAAAAACTTTTTTTATTTTTTTTTTTTGAAAGGGGGTGCGGAGGCGGGAGGGAGGATGGAGAGTGGAGGGAGGGAGGAAAGTCCTAATGAACATTTGCATTTCGTAGCCTAGTTCATGAATCAACTGCATTGAAGGAGGAGGGGGGCCGGGGGGCAGGGAAGGGCTCCCGGC
>NW_009913709.1:296-643 GCF_000696875.1 Nestor notabilis | reverse complement strand
ACCCTGAGCTGCTCCGTCTCAGAACACCCTGTGCTGTGCCACCTGGATGGTCACTGTGACAGGGGACCCTCCTACTGCTCAGTTCCTGTCCCATCAACTTGTCTATTCACTTGTGACACATGAGCAGCAGTTGACATTGGTGTTGTTCAGTCCCACAGCTCCATGAGGAGACCAACCACCCTCTGCCCCCTTCCTGCAGGTTCCCCTCCAGCACCCCCAGCTCCTGCAGTCATGGAAAAAGTCCCATCTGCACCCTTTGGGCTGCTCTGAATGTACCAGCCTTCCCCCTGTTCCCTCTTTCCCAACCCCGAGAGGTCCAGCCCCTTCCACTGGGCACCCCACGGCCA
>NW_009913709.1:0-213 GCF_000696875.1 Nestor notabilis | reverse complement strand
CCCCCGGCGGCTGCGGCTGGGCCGGGGCTGGGGTAAATGATTTCTCAGGCAGTAACACGTCGTGGGGCTGTTGCTGCCTCGGGCACAACTGAGCTGCAGCAGAGTTTCAGCACACGAAGGTTTATGTGTGCAGGGCCCCTCCCCAGCCCCATGCGGATATAAAGCCCCGGCGACCCGCGCTGCCCATCGGCACCTGCAGCAAGCGCCATGAAG
>NW_009913708.1:0-632 GCF_000696875.1 Nestor notabilis | reverse complement strand
CTTCGGGCCGAGCTGTGGCCTCACGCGATGGGAAGGTTCTGGGTCAGGTTCTCGTCTCCAGGACACTTTAACACACACACGTGCGGGAGCACAGGGAGCGTTTGAGCACAAAACCACTCTCAGCTGCACAAACCTGACTCTTAAATGGAGGCGATGCAGGAATGGGATGTTGGAATGTTTCGAGTCACTGATCCCAGCCGGAGCGAGACGGGGTGGGTCCGCTGGGAAAAGGCCTTAAATTATTCCTGTGACACCATGAGCAATAATGTCCAATGGAATGGGATATGACACGGCAGCGCTCATGGAGCTGGTGAGGTGGGACAGGAGCTGCTGCAGCCCCAAGGACTGGGGAGGAGCACGATGGGGACCTGCGGCATCGCTCCCACCCCAACCGCTGCTGCAGCACAACCAAGTGGGTCCTGGCAAGACCTGAGCTGGACATTAAGCCCAGCTCAGCCTAAACCCAAGGGTTTGCCTTTCCTGCAGCATGGACATGCTCCCTTCCTCCTGGGACCAAAGACCCCAGAGCTGAAGCTGAGACAGCCCCAACTGCTGACCGAGGTCATGCTCCATAGAATCATAGAATGGTTTGGGTTGAAGGGATCTTAAAGCTTATCCACTTCCAGCCCCTG
>NW_009913707.1:3664-7153 GCF_000696875.1 Nestor notabilis | reverse complement strand
GGGACACCGAGGTGCGGGGCCGCAAGGGGAGAAGCCCCTGAAGCCGTTCCCTCCTCCCCCTCCCAGCATAGCCCGCGTGATGGTACTCTTGACCATGTTTCCGTGCCTGGAAGGGGCTACGAAGCTGGGATCAGCTCAGTAATTCAGAGCAGGGGCCTGAGGTTAGGCGGCATCTCTCCAGGGAGAAGCCCCAGCCGCGTGGAAGTGCGGGCTCCCAGAGCACAAGGAGACCACAGGGCTGAGGTCCACGTCCCTTAAGGCTGCATAGACAAGCCAGCAGGGTAACCATTCCAGGGCACAGCAGGTACCAGCAATGAGAAACCAGTGAGCAAAAAGCTGCTGGAAAGCCCAGTTGTGAGGAGGGGCTGGAGGAAGGCTGCAGACATCATGGCAGCCATGTCATGTTTCAGCCAAAACAACAAAATGAATGGAAACTGACTAAATGCATCCCCCGCTGGTTTGGACACTGCTCACCCTTACCCAGTTTACTCAGATTTCCTCAAGCCCTCCCGTGTGATTTTGAAGGCTGTTTCTTGCTCCTTCAGCTTATTTTTGCTGATGATATTTTGGCATGATGAGAAACTCAAGATGGCTGCATTCCTGTCTCTGCCTGTACGCGTGCTCAGAAAGCTGCAGCAAAGACCCTGGCCAGGGAGCATCTCTAATTACCATTGTGTCCAATCTGAAGCTTTCAAAGAGCAAAAATAGCAATTGTACTGCTACCTTAAATAGGACCTACCTCGTGTTACCATGCAACAAGGCTTTATGGAAAGGGTAGAGAGGAGAAAGGCACAGAATCTGGGTGGAAAGCACACGGTACTCTCAATATCACCATACGCAGAGCTGGGCAGTTGGCTGCTAGGTTAGAAGGGACCCTGAAACAGGCATCAGGCTCACAGCTTTGTGCCAAAATAATCCTGCAGTAACAGTTCCCCCAGTGCTGGGATCTCATCCTTTTCCAAGATATTTGTGTTACTAGGTGGTATTCAGAATACTGGAGTGAATCACTGCCCCAGGCTGCATCAACTGCCTCATCCAGTTGCTCAGCTGTTTTCCTGCATTATCTACTGGGGTTTTTTTCCTCTGAAAGCGGAGAATAGGATATACTGGGAAGGGTGGGTGACAGGGGAAAACACACGCAGGTCCGTTTGTACTGCTGCACACAGACCTGGGTGATTGCTGGCAGGTCAAAAAGACCCTGAGGAGTCAGAGGCTTTGGGAAGAGCAGACTCACAGCTTTCCGAGTCACACAATAGTAATTCTCCCCATAGTCAGAGACCATCCGTTAAAGATGTTTGGGTCTCCAGGCAGCTTTTTTCATCGAGCCTTCAGTTCCTGGACCACAGACTGCATAATGCTGGAGAGTGTCACTGTCCCCCATCAGGTCCATTACCCTGTTCTGCTGGTTTCTTACTTAACTACTTTTTATCTCTTTGTTTTGATTCAAACCATTTTCCCACTTCCTAAGGTTGAACTTTTCCAAAGACCCATGATTGCCCATCAATTCACATCCCTGAAAGAAACCCCTTTCCAGTCCATACCTGCCTCTTCAAGGTGGGATCTGAGTATCTTGTTAGCTCAGCCTTAAATGCTACATCCTGACAAGGGCCACCTGGTTCCAAGCTCAGGTTCACCCAGCAGCATCTGATGACAAGCTGCAAACATGCCTGACAGCTCCACTCTTGAGACCCTGTTAGCCTAAAAGGCTACAGCCTTTTAGCAGGTATAAGACACTACTTACAGCGCCATCCATGGCATGGCCAGGCTATTTGGAACCCTGTCTCCGATGAACGTTCCAGAGCACCCATGTAGAGCACCCCAAAAAAGCTGCCAACCCTCTTCAGAGACACTCAGCCTCTATTTCCCCTGCATCCCCAGGGAGCTGACAGATGCAAAGACATAACAGTGGTGTGCATAGCGACTGTGGTTAGATTTTATTGGTTTTTTGTTTGTTTTTATTCTTTCTTTTTTTTAACCCAGATTGTTGTTATAATACAAAATATACAGACTGGAGATGCCAAGCGGGTTGTGGGTCACCATGCCCCAGGGCAGGGGGGTCACGCCATGCGACCTGCAGCGTGAGGGGGGTGGCGGCATCTGCTCCATGTGGCAGGGGATGGTGGGTACCCCAGAGAGGGAGGACAGGGAGATGGAGCTGTGAGTGGTAAGGGTCAGGATACCTGCCCTCCCACCCCTGGGCGACTGCACATGGGAGCTCAGCCCCACGGCAAACCCAGGAATGGGACTGTGAGATGAACAATGTGTTGAATGAACCTAAAAAACACATCATATCTGCAAGGGCTTGGCCAGGGACAGTCCCGCTGGGGAGCAGCCCTGTAGCTTTGGCTCAGGGCCCTTAGCAGGGGGTTCTAACAGCTCCAACACCAGGAGCTCAGCCTGGGTCTGGGGCCCAGCCCAGCATGGGTACTGGCTTTGCTCAGCCCTTCCCTCTAATCTCAGACATCACAGCTTGGGCCAGCTCTGATTGCTCTTGGCTGCTAAGGATGCAGAGGCTGGAGCAGCAGAGCCAGGGACTGATGAGTTTGGATATGTTCCCAGTGCCTGTGAGATTGCACAGAGGGGCTTTTGGGGTTGGCATGGGGTCATTATCCCATGGGCATCACTGTCCTAGCTACAGCTCGGAGGCCTGCCTGCACAGACCCAGCTCCAAGGAGCTGGTGGTGACAAAGACATGAGGAGCCCCCAGGGTGCTGGCTCCATCAGGGTCCCCAGGCAGGGTCTCACATGGCCATGCCAGGAGAAGGAGCTGAGCCTGCCCTGCCTCAAGGTGACCCTCCAGCCTTCTGGAAGCACAGCAATGACTCCTAGCCAGCCCCAGCCTTGACTTTGTCCCCAAGGAGCTGCCTGCTCAGCCATGTCACCAGCAGAGGGCTATGCCTGTGGGGAAACCTGTTTGCCCCATTGCTCACTGCCTGGTCCTCTGGGTAGGCTGGGATGAGCCAGGACATGGGAGCAGGGGAGGGTCAGCAGCTAATGATCCTGGGAGCATGGCTGTAAGGCCCAAGAGGCAGGGTGGCTGATGGAGGCCAGCACATCTCCCTCCTCCATGTGTCCCCATACCCTGGCTGCCATGTCCTGGGGAGGGGTGGAAAGGGTGTCTCTCCATTGGAGCCTCAAAGTGAGTCCCTGACGTTCCCTGTTTGCCAGCACCCCAAGCTTGAGGGACAGGGACTAAGGTTGCAGCTCTTCCAGCCCTGCATCCTCCATCCTGGGAGACCAGTGCCACAAGAAGGCACCTTGAGGTCCCTTTAGTCTCCCCTCTTCCCACATCAGGATGAGCCTCCTAGGTCTAACTGGGCCTCCAGGCCTGCTCTCCAAAAATCATACAGCAATGAACCCCGAGTGCCCATGCAGCTGCCTTCTCCAGGCATGGCCCCTTTGCCTATGAGGGTGGCCAGCAGCTCCTGGTGGACATGCCAGACACACTCCCTTGCAGCAGGGCACACGCAGGGCATGGGAGGAAGCTCA
>NW_009913707.1:3182-3592 GCF_000696875.1 Nestor notabilis | reverse complement strand
CAGGTGTGGGTGCTCCCAGGGCTGAGGAGGGTCAGGGCTGGGGGGCTGTGGCTGCACGGGTCACTGTGCATGGGGGAAACCTGCATCACAGCCCAAGGCTGTGGTTTCCCTGCTGGGAGTAGGTGCAGAGAGCTCTATCCAGGCCAAATGCTCACCCTTTGTCAGCCATGCCCATGCTCCAATGTCCAGGAGCACCTGCTTGGGATCCCCCAAGGAAAGCGGAGCCGGCCCAGTGGGAAGGGAGCAGCCCAGCACCAGCCGTGTCTCCGGGAAGGGGGGCCCGTTTTCATGGAGGTGTCTGTGCAGCCGGTGGAGAGCAGGCTTGAAGGAAAAGTCGAGAGAGAAGCAGGTTCTGGGCTCAGTGGCAGGGGGGGCCGGGCGGGGGGGGGGGGGCGGGGCGGACCAACACA
>NW_009913707.1:0-3049 GCF_000696875.1 Nestor notabilis | reverse complement strand
GACGGAGCCCACCACCAGCCGTGTCTCCGGGAAGGGGGTCCCGTTTTCATGGAGGTGTCTGTGCAGCCGGTGGAGAGCAGGCTTGAAGGAAAAGTCGAGAGAGAATCAGGTTCTGGGCTCAGTGGCAGGAGAGCTCGGCTGGAGGCAGGTCCGGGAGCTAAATCACGCTGTCAAAGAGCTGCATGGACCGCATGATGTTCTCATCCTGCAGGGAGGATGTGGAAAGTGGGTGGGTTGGGCATGGAACAGCAATCTGGTCAGCTCCTATCAAACCTGGCTTTAACCTCAGGGCAGCTCTGACCCATGGGACAAGAGCCTCAGGGATTACAGGCAGTTTCCAAGCCCTGCTTTCCTCATCAGTACAGGGATGCTGGCATAGATACAGTTCCCAAAGCAGAGCCCCAGCCCTGCCCCTGGGAGCCCTGCCTTCAGCCTGCTCTGCCAGGAGGGCAATGGAGGGGACAGAGGTCCCCAAGGGACAGTGAGGTGGCCCAGCCCCAGAGCAGAGCTGCAGGTGGCTTTACCTTCTGGCAGGACTCCAGGAACTCCTCGATTGTCACCACGCCGTCCTTGTTTCGGTCCATTTTCTGCAGACAAGCACAGTATGGGGGACATGGCAGGAACAGCCGCAGCCGCAGCCCCAGGGAGAGCCCAGCACCCCGACCCAAGTTCTACATCCCCCTACCCCAGCCATACCCAAGCACCTGGCAGGACCAGGGTGGCCTTTTCTATTCCTGGATCCAGCACAGCCCTGATTCATTGCCAGTGTAAGGTGTTTTCTCTTGCACCACGCCAGGTTTTGGGCAGCCACTGGCTCTGTGTTGGAGTTCTGCCTCCCCAGGACATGTTCAGCTCACCTGGAAGAAGTTCTCCACGTGCTCCCGGGGTGCTTCTTCCCGCATGGCCGGGTAGGTGTATTTGCCCATCATGTCATAGATGGACTTCATGATGTCCAGCATTTCCTGGAGGGATGGGGAGCAGGGTTGCAAGGTCAACATGGGGCTCTGCCTCTGCCTGGTCCCCAGCCTGCACCTATTTCCTGATGCTCTCAAAGGACCTGTGGGGTGTGCAGGTGTGTTCCTACCAGGTCTGTGTACAGTGTGGGGCTATGTGTGTACCTGCATGTGTGATGGAGCCCTGAAGTAGCACACCCCTCCATCCTCCACCCCAGAGACACACCAGTGCCAGGGTGCCGGGAGGGACCTGTCTACAAAGCTGAGCTCAATAAATATTGATGCCCCTCCCAGATCTCCGCTAGAGCTCAGCTAATGCCTATGAGTCCTGCCCTTATCCCTCCAGGGACAGACCTGTGCTGGCCTCAGGGACCACCCTGGTCTCCCCATCCCACCTCTTTGGTGATGCAGCCATCTTTGTTCAGGTCATAGAGGTTGAAAGCCCAGTTCAGGCGATCATCAATGGTGCCCCGTAGGATGGTGGACAGCCCAGACACAAAGTCCTGCAACGACAGACCAGGCAGACACATGGAGTTACATCTACAGAGTGTGTCACAGACACAGCCCTGCTTGTCCCTCCCGCAGAGGGTAGGTATGCACCAGGGCTGGGCTGACAAGGGAAGCATTGAGTATCAGAAAGAGCCTGCAGAAAACCAATTGTTTGTCCACAAATACGTCCCACACTAGTCCTCAGCCAAAGCCTGAACAAGACCCAGCCATGGTTGTGCCTGCCAGTCTGGGTACCTACGAGGCACTAGCCAGAAAATACAGAAAGCCACTTTTTTTGTTGCTTTTCTCTGTTTTCCCATTGCCTCCGGGAATTAATAAACTGCACCAGCCCCTGTGAAGCTCTTCATCCATCTCCAACACCGCTCAACCCTGCCCATGGTACCTGAAGGCCTATGCCCTCCCTGCCCCACTGCTGTCTCCTCCCTGATCACAGCTCACCTCAAAGCTGACGGAGCCGTCGTGGTCGGTGTCAAAGGCGTTGAAGAGGAAGGTAGCGTATGTGCTGGAGTCTGGGGGGAGGTAAACAGTGTGAGGGGGTGCCGTGTAAACCCTTGCCCTGTGGAGACACCCATGCAGGGCATGGGAATGGGGACGGGGATGGACACTCACCTCCCTGTGGGAAGAACTGTGAGTAGATCTGCTTGAAGTTCTCTTCATTGACGATGCCACTCGGGCACTCCTACCAGGGCAAGCCACAGTGTCACCTCCATGTTACAGAGAGGGTCTGAGCACCCCCCTGGATCCCTGCATCTCCCCTGCCATGCCCCTCAGCTCTGCACCGCCTGGGGAGGCGACTCTAAGGCTGCTTGGAACATCTCCCTGATTTTATGTGCTGTGCCCCTCACTGGAGGGGCTCTGCATCCCCAGCACCCAAGGGATAGAGCACAGGATCAGGCCTGTCCACTGAGCTCCTTGGAGGTGGGATCAAGCTGTAGCCTGATAAACTTCAACCCCGAGGTCCAAAAAGCCTTTGCAAACCCCGGGCAGCACTGTGTGCAAAGCACCCTCCAAGGTGGACATGGCAGCAAAGGCAGGGCTAACAAAGCTGTTTAAGGAGTACTCACATTCTTGAAGCCTCGGTACAGGACCTGCAGCTCTTTGCGGGTGAACTTGGTCTGTTCCTGGAGCTGCTCCAGCCCCTCAGGGCGGTGGCAGACGGTGGAGAGCTCAAACTCATCCTCAACGCTGTCTGCAAGGAACCCAGGGGAAGAGAGTATGGCTGAGGCCAGCACCTTCCTGCCATGCTGGGGACAGGAAAGGCACTCTGTGCAGCACACCCTGTCCTCTCACCTGCCCAGGGTGACAGGTTTATGGAGTGTCCTGCTCAGCAGGAGCTGGGTCTATGCCAGCAGGGAACACTCAGAGACACCCCACCCCCCCCAGCCTCCAGTACAGCCCAGGCTGGGCAGAAAGGAGGCATGAAACCCCCTAATGCTGAGAACCCCCCTGCTTGCTCTTCTCCTCCTCCACCCAGCACGGACATCTGCCCTATACAGCTGAGACCATGGACGACCTGCAGGTCTGTGCTGCACCTGGGCTTGTGCCCAGCAGGAGAACTGCCCCCCAGGCCCCCGAGCCCCAAGTCC
>NW_009913706.1:29603-31241 GCF_000696875.1 Nestor notabilis | reverse complement strand
GGGAGAGGAGGGGGAGGGTAGGGGGATAAAAAATAGCCACTGGGCAGCTTTCAGGTTCAATCACTTTCAGTCTTGGGTAAACAGAAGATCATTAGATAAAAAAGGCTCACAAAAAAACCCATAGAAAAACCAACCAATAAAAAACAAACAAACAAAAAAAAAACAAAAACAAAAAACCACACACACACCCCCAACCACAAAAATCCAAACAACACAACAAAAACAAACCCCCTACAACTTGGAAAAAAATCTGTTCTTCATGCCACATTACCTGCATCTTGCACTCCAAGGGGTTGTCAGATGTCTCCTGTCAATGGGATACATGCAATTCTAAAAGCATTGTCATATTTTAGAGAAGCCTCAGAAAGAACCTCGAATTCAAATCACATTATATAGGTCTGTTTGTATACTTGCTATGTGGGAGGTTGACAGACATTAGCAAGAACACAAATTCCTGACCTACAATCCTACTAACAAAATCCCTCCCTAAGACCCTTCTATGTAAATATGAAGCTTACATTTCATTTTCTAGCTTACTATGGTACAGTGAAGCATATGCTTCAAAATATACACTACACTAATTATCATAACTATCAATACCTTACTGCAGAGATGAAATATGGATCAGGGCACTACTGTAAAGCTAAACAGTGCTCATTAGCTGCAATGTTGAAAATATTTCTATAGCTTATTTTTATTTACTCAAGCTTGATTTTTTCGTCATAACTAGCTTGGATATAACCATACTCAATAGTACAGCACTGCAGGTTTTGTAGTCAAACATTCAAAATTGCCTCACTTCTAGGTCCTGTTAAAAAAAGTTAACCTTGCACTGCTCTCAGTAAGACACTGATTACATACTGTGAAAGCTCAAAATGAAAACAACTGCACAGGAGAGAGTGGGGCTTTTTTTTCCACAAACCACAGTATTAAACATAAATGAAAGCCCTGCTGGGAATATGTGTAGATAAATGTGGGTGTGTTTGACTTGGTTCTGTGCATTAGAGGGTGGAGGGAGAATCGGACAAGGATTTCACCATTTTATTTATTTTGCTGAATTGTGGCTCCAGAGGTTAAAGTTTATGTAGAACCAGAATACAATGAGACCCTCTATTTGCCAAGGTAGCCCTGCAGTAGTAACCATATGGTCTTCCATATTGTCCTGACAATGACCTCAACATTAATGGGTGAATCACAACTCAAAGGATGAGAGACAACCTAACCTTCACACTATCTCACTCCCCTAGGCTTTTCCTGCCCAAAGGTCAGGAACTGTGTCAAATTATTTATGCTTCTGATAAAGAAGACTCAATCTCAGGACAGAGATAAGACCCTCACAGACTTTCTAAGTGTTTGAGGTCCCATAAACCAGAAGATAAAAATTACATTTGAATATACTTAACTAGGAAAGTTACCATGTGTAGGCCACTGTCTTTCAGATCTTAGTTACTTGTTTCCCAGTGTCCATGTCAACGTATTATGAGAACGAAATTCGAAGTCCACACGTTTCTAACAAAGAACCTGAGCTGTCAGGAGTCCTCACCATTGCTGGAATCAGAGCTCTCTCCTACAAGATGGATGGGACCTAGTCAGAAACCTGTCACGTGAAAACACTTGGAATGTGCTTCAAGCCACAGG
>NW_009913706.1:0-29593 GCF_000696875.1 Nestor notabilis | reverse complement strand
GGGGGACGGGGGGGGGGGGAAATCAGTTTTACTCCTGATTTATAACCCATGAAATGCAGCTAGTAATACAGATTTATTGATATGCAATGAAGTTCAAAAGTGCAGTTCATAGTTGTTTCATATTCACATGTCCCAGAGCCAACATCCTAATTGGCAATGTTTTGGGAAATGAGAACTACAGCTTGAATTCCATATGCCACTTACAGCTTACAACAGCAGAAAATGAGATGGAGAATGTAGGAAGCTGATAATCTTAACACGCAGAATTCAATTTTTGAAACAATAATGACAAAAAATATTACTGATGAACCTCTGTGATGCAAAAGCCAAAACCAAATGAGTTAGGGGGAAAAAAGGAGCTAAATATACACATTATCTTTGATGGCACCAACCCCATTATTTCACATACCAAAATTACAAGTGCTAAGACTAACAATTCTGTCATGAAAATAGTAATTTACCTCCCATAATAGCCCAAAAATACATATCTGATTAATTTCATTTTGTCAGAAATTAAAAAAAAAAAAAAAAATCACATTAAAAAAGTAGGATTTATAACTATAAAAAACCTACAACATATCTGCATAGCACAGCAGTTTTATAATTTATACATTAAACATTCTGGAATATTCTGGTCTGCTAATTTTAAATGCAATATTATCTCAGACTAAATTAAAAACTGTGTTTACTGTAACTACACTGCACATATTTCACTCCATAAACAAGAACATTTCCAACAGGAAAATAATTCTGTTGCCATTATTGATAAATGAGTAATTATTTACTTAAATTGAATATAAAAAGTCAGTGAAAATACTGAAAAATCATAGCAATTTATGCAAAGATTTCGGAAAGAAAATAGTATTATTTACATGCCTACTTACACAACAGTCTTAGAAGATATTGCTCAGGGGGGAAGATAAGAAAAGCAAAGCAAAACAATTTTCTAGGAAGATGTTTGACAAAGTTTTTGTAATCTTAGCAAAGAAACAAACCTCAGCATGCAATATATGTGATTAATCACAAAGAAAGCCTCGTGAGCCTCCCACAACTGAAATTTCTTGACACAAAACATTCAAATGATATTTGAATGATCCTAGATTGAACAAGCTTTTTTACAGAAGAAACATAAATGCACAGAACATATTATAAATTGTTTGTATTGCTCTGACTCAAAAGACAATGATCTATTTTCCAGGCAGAAAAGGAAAATACAGATTTTAGGGAAATTAAAAGGAAAAGAAAAATTAAAGAAAAGCATCAGAAGCCTACGTGGGAGAAAAGAAATGGGGAAAAAAAGGAAGACAGGCTTATAAGAGTAGGCCATGGAGAGAAGGCCAGTAAGTGGCAAGAAATGAGGAAAGAAGAACGCTGCTGCAATCAGAAAAGGGAAAAGAATAAACAATTACATAAAATCCAGTATAGAAGCAGGTATGGTTCAGAAACTATTATCAACAAAGGAGTTGAGGAAAGAAAGCTGTAATTCAATCAAGTGAGAGACTGAGACAGAAACAAAAAGTGCAAGTTGGGGAAAAAAGCAGGCATTGTAAACATAAAGGTGGTAGTTTGTACAGAAACTATTGCCAGCCGCTTGGGAGTGTGGGGAAGAAGCAGACACCCAGGTCTGGATGGGCAAGTAGATACAATGAAGGCAAGAGAGAGAATAAAAGAGAGAGGGGGAGAAAGGAGCAAATTCGTGCAGCTTTCCAAAAGCTAGGAAGGCAATTCCTAATTAAATCAGAAGGCTGTGAAGGTGACAGAATACGGAAGCAACACACTCATGTTCTTTGGAGCCAAGCTGCAGTCTGACTAGAGCAAACTGGATACCTCCACATGGAAAGCATGGCAATTTAGAAAGAGTGACAATTTTGCAGTATTCAAGATGTGACATTTTGGACATGAGCCTGGTTTTTTTTCAAGGCTGTCTACCACAATGTAGGCATAATTTAAATTTACGTACTGCTGAGACACTGTCCTTCAGAAATAACCACTGTCTACTGTAACATTAAGCTTAAATTAAAAAAACAAAACAAAAACCAAACACCAACCAAAAAATACCTTGCCAAAATACACACTATCTGATGTCTTTCTTGTGAAGAGTATAGAAGTGCGCATGTGACCTCTAACCATCACATGGAAAAAATGGTTGAACTTGTACCATAAGTGAAGTCATGGCTCTACAACAGCTTAACTGCTGATTCTGCTCTTCCCTACTCCTACCTTCTCTTTTACTTACTGCATTCCTATTCAAGTGACAATGCAGGGAGCTGATACCAGGATAAATCCATCTGAATGTCAACCTGGCAAAAACACACTGAAACCAGGCCAAAGGAAAAAAAACAAACCTTCTAAGCCCTAAATAAGCCACAAGAGCAGCTACTGTGATCAATGATCACAAAGTGTTCATACCAGTTCCAAGGTTGGGGCAGGAACAGAGGTATGGAGAGTAGAGAAGACCTAGGGCAACACAGGCCGGTCAGTGATCCCTGGGAAGGTGATCAAACAACTAATCCAGGAAACCATTTCCAGGCACACAAGGACAAGGAAATCATCAGGAAGAGTCAGCATGGCTTCAGCAAGAGGAAGTCACACTTGACCCACTTGGTAAACTTCTGTGATGAAAATGACTGGCCTAGTAGATGAAGGGAGAGCAATGGATATTGTCTACCCAGACTTCAGTAAAGCTTTAGATGCTTTTCACGTAACACACTCATAAAGAAGCTGATAAAGTATAAGCTACATGAGCAGACAGTGAGGTGAACTGAAACTGCCTGAACACCCAAATTCAGAAGGTTGTGATCAATGGCACAAAATTTAGCTAGTGGCCAGTAACTAGCTGTGTACCCCAAGCGTCAATAATGGGTCCAATCCTGTTCAACATCTTCATTAATGATCTGAATGATGGGGCTGAGTATACCCTCAGCAAATCTGCTGTTGAGGCAAAACTGGGAGGAATGGTGAATATGCCATTGAGAATTGTGCTGCCACTCAGTGAGACCTCAACAAGCTGGAGAAATGGGCTGACAAGAACCTCATGAAGTTCAGCAAAGGGAAGTGTGAAGTTCTGCAGCTGGGGAGAAACAACATACTTGGAACTTCTACTTTGCAAAATTGGAATCCCCCGCACATAAGCACATCATTGGCCCACCATGACCCAAACATAAGCAGCTAGCTTTGGTAAAAAGACACCCTGATCCACATGCTTGCTTTCTAGATTACTTCCCTTCTACACTGGTACCACTCTATACATTGCAGCAAAGAGTTTGTAATGGATCCACCACTGCTGGTTTCCTGCATAATTTACAGAGCGACCTCATTCTGATTCTCAGAAGAGCATCCTGTGTCTGGCACAAACCATTTGACCATGAAAGTAAAGTTGTCCATCTCAGCAATAGTACCAGCAAGCACAGCACAAACCCCAGTAAAACAGTACAGTTTGCAGGTGATTTAAGGTTAAATTGGTAACTTTGTAACTGCACTTTATAGCATCTGCATGCATACAGGTCAGGTCACAAAGTTGCTGCTTTAAATTATGATGAGAGAACAGTGATCTAAACCAAGGATGAGAAACAAGAGTCTGTACAGAATACCTGTGCAAGGTCTTTTCTTCTTACATAAAAGCTCTTCCACAGACACCTTCTTCTATGATCCCTCTGACCCAATCAACAATATTTTCAATTCCACAAGTCTGCCCTAAGGGCTCGTCTCCTTCATCAGCAGGGAAGGTATTCTCATTTCATAGTAGAAACAGTTTCTGTTAACTCTTACCAGGCTATACTTGGCAGTCATTTATTCAAACAGTGCTAATTCAGACATGACAGATATTTTGGGGTGACTGCACACATGTGATACAAGTTGGAAAGAATGAAATGAGATTTCATTTAACTTCTCATTCATGACTCTAAAGAAAAGTATAAGCAAGCATGTCCAGCTGTTCTCCTTATCGAGAAAATTTGGTCTTTTAACAGATTTCTGTGGTCATTGGCATACACAGGGTAACCAAGAGATGTAAGAAATGTTGGGGTTTGTTTTGCTTTTAAAAAAAGACAAGATCAAGTATCTTTCACAAATAGAAAGAGACATTCTCTACATAACATTAGAGGAAAAAAACAAAAACCACTTCTGCAGGTTGACAAACTCATGTCATCAACAGTACACACAGCCACTTGCTTTGGTGGAGGAAAGGGTAAGAGACAAAGACTGAAACTGCCCAGTAATGATGGGCAGACTTCTATTCATTCTGGGATGAGGTAGCTGAGGTCAGTACTTAAGAAATACTTAAATACTTTATTTATTTTTTTTAAACTGGGGGAAGAGAAAGATGATAACCCTGTAAGTGTGATAGAATTCCTCTCAGTAAAACAGAGGTGTGACAAGTGTGGTAAGTTGAAAATGAGCCAGAACATATGAATAATAGTCATGTAAGACAACTGCATGCTAACACATGCCCCATCATCACATGCTTCATTCTAAAAAGTCCGGCTATTTGTCTCACAGACAGCATGTGAAACAAAAATCAATACTCACAGATCGCAGCCCTGCAGAATCACCATCCAGGAACCAAATAATTTAAAAAATCGTAATGAGATAGATGATACTCCTTAAAGGGAAGACTAATCCCCATCACCACATGAATCTGTGCAGGGCAATGGTATACCTGTGCTAAAATGATGCTTCGCATCAAATCTTGGAACACAACACTGCACACACACTATGCAGCTATATGAAAAAAAAAAAAAGTCTTGCTGAGTTACTGCAATATTGAAAATGTGTAATGGCAGGAAAGTACTTTGAATTACCTACCTCATACCAAGCTTAGGAGAAAGCACAGTACAAAACTAGCAGCTAAAACTGCTAGCAGGAAAGCAGCCTGTGCCATTTTTGTTCAGGCTGTCTTGTCACTATAAAAAGTCCTTCTTTTCCCATATTGCTACTGAACCATTTGGAGGTCACCTCTCCTTTATTTCAGATCTAGAAGAGCAGCAGATCATGACAAGACTTAAAAAAAACTGCAGGACAGTATTTTTAGGTACTCAACATTTCTTTTGCCATGTAACACTTGCTCCTGTGCTTTACATCTTTTAACAGTCAGAATAACAATCAAACAAATGTCCTACAATGAACAATGCAAATACCCTAGCATGAAACTATGTTAGTTGAAAATTAATTTCTAAATTTCCAAAACAATCTTATTCTCTACACTGATGAGCTTAAATACACATCTGTGTAAAAACAATGTCTCTCAGAAATTACTTCAGCTGCATTTTAGCATTCCTGTTTTATAATCATAAAATATAGTACTAACTTAAACCCAAAGATTTATTAGAATTAAAATTATTTAGTTTGTACTAAATGACAAAGAAACTGAGATATACACAATAAAGAATGTAGACAGATCGGCTATGGAAAATGAAGAACCCTAAGTAAGTATCTACCCTACAAAGTAGGTCACAGAAAGAAAGAAAAAGGAAACTTTCATGTTCCTGACAGTGAGATAATGGCACTTTTTTGTAGGAGATAAGTTCAGGAAAAAGTATTTTTACTGCTACATTTGTTACTTGAAAAGTGGTAGTACTAAGAAGGCACAATCCCATTGTTCAAGGTATAATAGGAATAGGTAAGAATGACTCATGTCTGGCCAGAAAAAGCTTTCAGTCTGAACAGTAGATGCTATTTTATAAGTCCCATGCCTTTCTGCAATGAATTATCACAGCAAGAAGAATACAACCCATCTCAAAACAGAACTTCATGTTTTATCAAAGTGTCCTGGTAGACAGGAAGTGTAATGTCCTGGTTTAATGTAACTACAAATCAGAAAACTCAAGTGGACATTTCTGTAGCATTTGAATGCAAATATTTGTCCATACAAATGGACAGTCAGCTTTAATGCCATTATTTTTTGAATGCTGAGACATTAGCTAAAAAGACATAACTGGATAAAGTTTGGCTAAAACCATCTTTCTGCTTGTGCTACCAGCACTTATAAACCAATACTCAGCTAACAGAAAATACGGATTACAAATAATTCTAGAAATTAGGTCAGAGTGAAATTTTTCACTCAGACAACTTACCAATAAAAACAAAAACCTGATCATGCTTGAGGAAAATCAAAACTATACACAGATTCTGGCCACTACCTTTGACTGAAATAGGAGAGAAAAGTTGCAATGAAGCATCAACGTAACATTTTGTGAAAAGCATTGCTTGCGTTCACTTGAAATAAATAAATAAGAGCACATTACAAACATTTATGCAAAAAAAAAATTGAGCTCCACAAAACTCTATCAGTGGAAGTTAACCTGTACTTTTTTTATTTCATCTTACTTTAGCCAGAAAGTTTCAAACAAACAATCCAAAATCTTGCTCCTTCTCTGTGGGAGTAAAATGCATTATTCAGCACTCATGTAAAAAATTAAAAAACGTACTGAACTTTCTGAAAGGCAGTAACTTCTGAGCACAGTATATTGTAACATAATGCAGGAAATAACATAGTATTTTCTTTGCCTAACAACTTTGTACCAGACCACTCTTCGCTATTCCTTTTATTTTCCAAAGAACTTGTTTCCTTAGCAGTAACTTCTTTTGGTATTCTGTTATTTTGGCTTTGTTTCTCCTTAATTGCTCTTTCTCTTTAAGGAGAGGAGTGTGAGGCAAGCACAACCCAGCAGCCCTCAAATGATATGAAACATTTGCTGGTTCACTCAGACAGCAAAGACCCTTTAAGTACACTTTGCATAAACAGACCTCTAACAGCCTTGCAATTATCAGTCATTTGAATCAAGTGACCAAAGCAAAGGTTAACCTGGAGTAAAAGAAAGCATGGTAACTAATTAATATGTCAAAGTAGCACTCTGCTAAAAGAGTTAATGAAGCTTATGAAGGACACATGTGTGCCTTTTGTTGTCCAGGCCGGCCTCTGCAGCGTGGTGCAGCTGAGTTAGGTTAAATTGCATGTTACTTACCAGGCTGCCACCGGGACCTGCCTGGCTCTCCAACACCCTGCCTTGGCCCTGCACTGCAAGCCAACATGATTAGGCAGCTAGTGATAGCTGGGGATGGTTAGCCCCACAACGGGCTTCTAACATGGCAATGAAGACTAGGGGTACCGGATGGATGACAAGGTTTTTCTGTTCAGGTTCATACTAAAAGCCATCACCAAAAAAAAACCCCAAACTACTACCAAAAGACCCATCCACACCATCATCCTCAATGCCTGTGCAGCTGCTGGCATGTATAAGAAGATGCTAATCACCCCCAACCCAAACTATTCTATGATTATCATACTCAGTCCAGAGACAGACAGTGACAGCTTCAGACACTAGCAATAAGATAGGTTTATCCATTACAGAGAAAACTTTTTCATATGCTCCTCCTCAAAGAAGTTTCTTATGTATGCTATGCTTCCACCTGGAAAGACCAGTACACAGTCTAGTCCTGTTGCCTCAGAGAAATTATTCTTCTCATTTTGCTGTCTGGGAAATCAATACACTGTAAAAAAAAAACAAAAAACAAACAAAAAAAAAACCCCCACAAAAAAAAAACAAAACAAAAACCAAAACAAAACAAAAACAAAACCCAAAAAAAAAAACCAAACAAAAAAAAAAAGGAAAAAAAACCCCAAAATAAAACTAGTAACTTCAAATTACATGAAAATCTACACCAAAATGTTTGCCCACAGCAAAACAAAACCCATTCAAAATACAGCATAAAAATGTGATTGGGAAGAGTAATTTTACAGGTAAAGAGAAAAATACTTTTGTTTCTGTGACTATACAAAAATCCAGTTAGTTTTAGGACCACTGAATAGTCTTTGAAGGCTAAATTTATTTACATATTTTGGTCTGTTAATCTTCCTATTTTCATAAATATAATGAATTCTACCTTGTTGGTTTTTTTTTTTAATCACTAAAGAATTAAAAATAGTTATTTCCCCTGAACTCAGGGTTCAGTCCTTTTCTCCAGAAAGAAAATTAGGCCTATATAGCTCTAAGCTATAAAATCCTTGCAGTATCACTCCTTCCATAGGAAGGAAAAAAGAAAAAAAGAATTCAAGAATTAAACACCTATTACAGCAAGTTCAAAGAAACACACAAAAAAGCCCCCAAACAAGCGTTCCGTCTCTTCTTACTCAGCATGACAGCACTCGCTTCTTTCCCTCAGAAAGCATCATTCATCCTGATTAGTTCACATTTGATCATTTTCAGCAGTTGATTCTTTTTCCACGGATGCCTGCACTTACACTGTGACACCATGAAATCGAACCTGCCAGGCTTTTACCTGCAAATACATTACTCAGGACAGCAGGTATTCCCAATGTCATTTTCATGGTTTAATTACCAGAAGTATCAATTGGTCTTATTAATCATCAACCAAGAAATCTGCATTTGCATGATTTTGACCTACTGACAGATTAAAGAGAAGTTTTCACTAAGACTCACTCACCTCTTCATGTGACAGGTGAGCCTGCTATAAATATGTGCACCAAGAAACTTGGCTGAGGAACACACCTACCTACAACCAAAAATCTCTTAATTGTTTGGGTTTTTTTACAAGCTGGGACAAAGAACAGCAGAATTGAACTGTAACAAACCAAAGCTAATGGGAACAAAATAAATCTGAATTTCTAAAAAATTGCTTTTGTCAAGCAAGCCACATGCTTGACAAAAATTCTTGTGCATGTAATACTGGCAGAAGTATTCGCTCCAGAAGGTACACACACTTTCTCACGAACACCTCCAAGAAACACGTTCAAATGAAAGGCTTTTAGCCTTTTTCACAAGGTATTTGCATGTCATCCAAACTCAGCAGAAAGATTAGGGTGTCTAGAGAGAGGTGACATTTTAGTAGTACAATATACTTCACATAATTCCTGACACATATCCTACAAGAACCTCATCAGGTGCTTAGGGAGTCAGAAGCTGACTATTGAAAGTGATTTCACACATTTTTCTGCTCTCATCTGATCTGCATGCAAATTTGACACTTTTTGGAATCAGACAGATTTGTAACACAGTTTGGAGAACTTTAGGATCCCAAACCAACAGATAAGACTCATCTAATCACACATTACGTTCTGTAGAAGGCAGAAATTAAGGCAGTTTAGTCTGGTTTCCCCAAAACACAAGGCTTAAATCATTATGCCAACCAATTTTATTCTTCCCTTCCCCATCCATACTGCTACCATTAACTTTGGAAACTCCTGGTCAATTTCATCTAAATTTTAGAGGATTGGGTCTCAAAGGATTTCAGTGAGTTTTGTGAAAGCCAGTGGTCAGGTAAAGGAGAGAAAGACAAAGCTCCTTATGAAGGGCAAGGCTACAGCTACATTGTGACTTAAGAGCTGCTCAGCCTGCCCTCCACTCAGGGTCCACACACATACACATGCTTTTCAGAGTGCAAGTCCAACATAAGAGGAACGCTGGTTGACCATGGGATTTCAGGGGCAGTGAAGGAAGACGATGACAAGTGCAAAGTGAGAAAACCAGAGTATAAGGAATCAGTCTGAAAAAAAGGAATGACAATGGACACAGAATAATGGCATTGCTATTAAGGACAGAGGCCACAGGACATATGTGGGCAAAATAGGGTCAGTAAATCAGTATGGAGAAAACAAAATGGCTTTGTTCTGACACTTATGGAACAAGCTACTGAATTTAATCATCCAGACACAACTCAGTAACACTGACAAAATAGTCTGAGCTTCATTATGTTTAAGCCACTGCACATCAGGAAGTACAGCTGAGCGAGCAGAAGCATTTTGCAACATGTGGCAAGGTTTTCAAGAAAGTCGAAACCTACATACTTCGTGATTATAACCAGCTTGAACAGCTTAGAAGAGCTCACAACCTATTTTAATTATCTTACTCCTTCCAGTTTGAAAACAGATATTTATCCAGTGCTTCAGTCATCATCCTTTAAAAAAATTACTGCACTGTCAGCTAACACTTTCGCCTACCATGAAACAATGCCCTTGTCCTGTCTCCCATGGAACATTAAGTGGCAATGGGAAGTGGGGATGAGTCAGGATGCTGGGTTTGCCCTGTAGGTCAAAATATCCTGACAGTGTAGAATACAAATGGTAGGCTGATTGCAGAGCTCCAAATTCTTTACTAAAGGGCCTGTAATGCCTACTGAAAGAAACCATCCCCACCAGATCCTCAGAAAGGCAGCAATGCAGAAAATAACATCATTTCCTCTCACTCTTCACAGAGCCACTGAAATGTCAATCAATGGTATGCTCTTTGAGACATGGAAATCTAACTGTGCTCCACTGTGCATATGCATTATGATACTACCTAATTAGGCAATTATACATCTTTTTTTCCCCCACAGGAGCTATGTGTTCCAGAAGAGTGGGAAATTGTGCTGAATAGTAAGATCTGGTCTGGATTCAGATACTTCCGGAGAGAGACAATTTACAGGGCAATCAAACTTATATCCCAACTTCTGGCCACAAGTCAAGATGCCCCTGGATGTGGTACAGTGGATATGCAGTATCCACTTAGATACATCTTAGGGCACCTGTTCAGAAGAGAGCCTAGGCTGCAGAGACACAATGCCCGAGTAGGCTCAGCTTCAGATGCTGGTCATGCGGGAGCTCACCAGTCATGGAGAGGGGCAGAATCCACAATGAAGACAACAAAAAATGCTCTCAGCCCTCTGACTGCAACAGAGCCTTTGTGCAGGCATTCATTTAGCATCTTACTTGGTAGCCTCAGGACTGTGAGGAGTTTTGCCTCTGGGATCTTTTGCAGTTAATTTAAAATGCCCCATGCTAGTCAGGCATTTTGCCTCTGAGTGTACATGTTAAATGGTGCTTATGCAATGCGTTAGCATTTTATACTTGGGCTCACTTTTTCAGTTTCTGAACTGATCAAATTAAGACTCAAAATACACTCATTCACTATGTTTTCTTTCCTCGATCTCCTCCCACATTAATACCAAGCAGCAGATCCAGAAACCACTGAGACTAAAGAGCAAGTAAATAAACAAGTTTTCAGTGATTTTAAGGGATTTGGACGTAGCCCTGGGAGATGTTTACAAGAAAAATATCTGACCATACAAACACATCACAACAGAACTTCTCTTACGAACAGGAATTTTGCTTAGATAAGCTAAAAAATTTCTTTACATCCATGTCCTGCCAAAGGCATCCAAAAGACATTAGAGGTCTGTAGTGAGTGCTACCCAAACAGGTATAAGTTTCTGGGGCAATGTCAGGATTCTCATTAGAAAAACCACTAGAAATCACTAGAAAAATATTAGTTACATATTGAATCACAGAAGCTGGAAGACATACTAAACTCCAAATCCATAAATACAAATCAAATCCAATCAAATGTATAAAACATGTGTCACCAGTTAACAAGCTGAAAAACTTAAATCCTCATTGTAACAACTTTACCTGAAGCACCTAGAGGAAAGACTGAATAAACAGCTGAGCTCCCAACATGTCAGCTCTTCTGTCAAATTTATACCTTGCAAGTCAGTCTGACAAATCTTTCTTTACAGCCATATTTGTTTCAGAGAACTTGACTCTCAGTATTATCATTTCAAAGTAATAATTCTAAGCCAAACAATCTCTGCATTGAGAGATTGACAGGCACAGCTAAGTTACTGAGTCACTGACCTGAACACTGTTCTGTGCCCTCTTTTTGTTTTATTCAATTTATTATGAGCAAACTCAAATGTATTAGTTCTTTCAGTAGCCCAACAAGATAAAAATGAGCTCATTTTATGAGCTTCTGGGCATACGAATTGAAATGTGTTGTTTCCCATCTTCATTAAACACTTCCATTTAAAAAGCCTCATATTCATCCACATCTAAAACCATGTAAAGCGAATTACGTACATGGGAAACTGAGCACTCAAGCCAGAGAAACAAACACACCTGAGGACTCCAAAAGCATTCTTAACTAAGTTATAAGGCATGAATCTGAACAGAATCTTTTTGTTTCTGCTTTTGCTTTGCTCTCAGTAATGACATACAGCTGTATTTACGTTGCTGAATATTTACCTAAAATGTGCCTGCAACCTATGTAAGATAAGCAATGCATCTTGCTGTTGGAACATTAACTTTTGGCTTTTCTGACCTGTGTGTTCAAAACGTTCCACTTTAATATCCCCTTCATTTTCTTTGCCCTGAATATTTGAGCACACAGTATGCAGACCTGTTTCATGTTCGCAATGCTAGAATTCCTAGCTGCACTTTGATCATGGCCCAGTGAGTGGTAATTTTCTACCTTGAACATGTCAGCCCAGAAAAAAGAACAAACTGTTCCCAGTCTCAGAGATTTAAAAACAAAAAATCCACAGTTGCCAAAGTTATCTGCTTCTTATCAAGATCCATGTTTGGCACCAGATGCATTTGATTCATTCATCATTGTCAGTGCACTCGCACACTAATTATTTCAAATTGTTTCCTCAGGCAGAGGTCTAGGACAAATTCAAGCAAGCCAAAAATAGCAGTTATATGAATAATTATGCATAATTTACCTCAAGGCCTGGGCCAGTCTATCATTAAAACTTTTCTTGCCACCTGTGATCCAGGCTGTGGACTTTAAATTAGTTCAAGATCACTTTTTTTTTTAATACAGTGCCAACATTTAACCTTTCCATTAGCAGTTTTCTGATGCTTTAAACATCTCCAATAAAATGCCAACAAGATTCCTCCTTTTCCTTCTTTTTTAACAATGCTTTTGTCTTTCACAGCCCGACAAGTTTGCTAACAGGAAAAATTTCAGAGATGAGGTCAGCACATACAACCTAACTGTAAGACTGCAGAAAGTTTCTTAGAAAAGTACAATTCCTTTTCCTCAACCTCACAGTAAATTATATTTCAAAAACTAAAGCTGTTTCAGTCCCTAGAACTTTCTCTATTGTCTAACTCTGTATGCAGAAAAGGAGAGAACTTTCGTAACACTAACATTTCATAAAACAACAATAACAATAAAAATTGATAAACACTTGCTCCTGCAGACTTGGAAGGATCTGTTTAATTTTTACAGACAGCAAACATGTTAATTCCAAGGGGATCCAAAGAGATGAGCAATGCAAGCGTAGAAGGTTTGGCAGAAACCTTCTTTGGCAGAGCTGTATTTTATTCATAGTAATGAATCTAACTTCTATGTTGTGCTGATTTAACTATTAAAACTACAGATTTAAAATAAGAATAGCTGAAAGAAAGAAAAACCATTCTGAAGACTTCCAGGAGAAGAAATATGTATCATACTGAAAACTAGGAATATGTTCCACCGATAATTCCTAACCACTACTCCAGTTTGGGGGCATAATACAGACGTTTCACTTTTACAGACAATAGAAGATACATAATAGTAGCTACAGCTGGCAATGCACAAATTACAAGCATTGCTTACTCAGGTAAAACCATCTATGAATTCCTCCATTCAGGTATGAATACACAAACAGACCTCTCAGGGACAATAAATACTCCAGTGTTCAGTAAGCAATATAAGACACACAGGAACCAGTCCATCTAGGTTCTGAAGTCACTTAAGCTAAGGTTGTGTTCATGCGCTATCCTGATCCAAGACAACAAAAAACATCAAAGCAGAGAGAAATTTTCAGAAAAACCTTACATCCAGTAAGAAAATGTAAGATATTATTAAAAAGGTAACACACACAGGAAAACATGAATTCAAGCTGTCTTCTGCATAGCTACATAAAACATTAACTACAAATAGCTCTTCTATTAAAATCAAATATTCCTAACATACTAAAGGGTGAGGTTTACTTGGTCTGATCAGTTCTAATGCTGACACACTATCATGCATAATGAACAGACTTTTGACAGGAGACAAAGCAAGGTAGCATGTTTTAAATTGGTGCTTACTAAATTTTGCAAGCAGAAGGAAAAAAAAACCAAGCTTGCAGTGCAATTCTTCCGAGATGCTCTGGCATCTCCCCCTAAGTTGGAAGAGAGCTGCACATTGGATGTCTTTGCACCACATTATTTTGGGTATCTCCCGTTGAACTGTACGGAGCAAACTGCAGATTTCTAAACCACAGATAAAGTAAACTGAAGGAATGCTGAAGAATGAATACAGAAAAGGGAACAACGTAAATTCATCTCCTTTATAGGGTATCCCTGTGGCTGCCATGTCATTGAAGTCTCTCTTGTATGTAGTTGATAAAACTTGTCTGACATTGTAGGTATGAAGTGATTATTATCCATATATTTCACATCAGAAAATAATGTTTGTGAACTTTCATTTACATATCTTGCCATCTTGCCCATGTCATGGCCCAATTCCTAGGATCATCTGCAATAACAGATTTCCCGTGGCTGAAAGAGACGATGCTAATGTCTGACCTCAATTCTGTGTTGAGTACAGTTGTGGCTGGTTTACTATTATGGAAGTTTTTTATTTACCTATCTACTTATGTTTGTTACAAAGAGTTAGGAAGTGCTTTACAATGTGTAGAACAGGTATCTCCATGTCCTTGAAGACTGAATTAATGCAACTATGGTGGACTGAGTTCTGGGATTCAAGCATCTTTTCCACTTTTATTTTCCGTAAGGAGAAAACAAAGGCATAAGCTTATCTTTCAGCTGTTTTCTATCAATCACACACACACACACACCTTCAAAGCGAGGCATTGACTGCTAAAGGCTCCTTAAAGCACATTCTTTTTATTATTAACAACTTGAAAGCTTTGTCATGACTGAAGTTTTCACAACTAGAACTGACAGTATAAATACCAGCAATCACAGTTTTTCTTTGCTACCACTACACATGAAATTTACAATCGATACAGACAGACAGAAACTAGTGTCTACGTTGTATACACAACAGAATTAGTATTATTTTTTAAAATTGTGGAACATAATGTAGAACTATCTGCATTCTAATCACTCAACCAACACAAATAAATGAAAGGTGTTTAGAAAGAACTATTTTCTCTTTGTCACATGGTGATTTTTAAGTGGCAAAAACAAACGAAAAAATATAATTTTCATAGAATGAATCACAAGTTCAATTGGACAACAAGTAGCATTTATGTGGAAACTGCATGTTTAAATCTTAATTTGGCTTAATCTATAGGGATTTCTATAGGTAATCACATTTTTTAAATTGCTGAGTTAAGATTATAGTGCATGTTACTTTAAAATGCTTATGAAAAACGTTCATGAAATTTCCTATCATTCTCTAATTCAAGTATGCCATAGTCAGAGATAGCCAAGTTGTCAAAGTCCAAACTTGAAGGTTTCTTATGTCCCCCGTACAAGGAGGAATTTCCTTCAACAATATAAGAATATGAAATAGTTATTTCCCCTTCAGGTGATAAATAGCACCTAGCATTCCTGTTTACTGTATAAATCAAAATGTTTTCCCTCTTTCACTATCTCCATATCTCTAATTTATCACAGTTCACTGTAATTTCAGCTTTGCATACAAATTGGAGGCAAGCAATAAAACAATTAACAAACTATTACTTTCAAAGAGAACTATTACTTTTCAAACACTTTACATGATTCATTGGATTCATTTGAGTGGTTCTTTTGCAACCATTGTTAATTCACATATGCCCATTCTTACAGTCATTTGACCTTCTCTTCACTGCTGATCACCACTTACTATATATGAAAAAACATCTTAGATTCCTTCAAATGATACCTATGCTCCCAACAGTTCAAAACTAGGATACTGACCAGTGAGTTTGCTTTATACTATTAGCAACAGAAAGGGATCAGCAATGGCAGAGAACCCAAAGGAAAAACAGAAAGGAAAAATAGGAATTAGAGACCTATTCATTTTTGCCAAACAGACTAAAACCTAAATGGTCACATAACAGTTATTTAAAGAATAAAGAAATACAAATCACTGCTTTCAAATGATTCACCAGGGTTACATTCAGAAAGCACTCATTAAAAAAAATTCCATTATGAAACAGGAGACTGATTATCAGCAAATAATCCATAACAGTGAGAGATAAAGCAGGCTGGAAAAAAGATCTCCCAGAGGAAGCCCATTAGCTGGAATTTTAAAATTAGGCTGAACAACGTATAAGAATATGTACTTCAGGGATCCAACCTGCTCATCCAGGGGATAGAAAGATGCACTTTCAAGTGTTTTACTTTCCCAGCTTAGCTGGATTTATTTTGCTTCTTTGTGCAATACCTGCTCAGGAGGTCTGAAATGAGAAAAGTACTGAGAAGAAAACCAAGCAGTAAGACCACCTGCATTCCTTCAAAGAACAGAGAACAAATAGCCTGAGTTAGGCTGTAACAAATAGCTTATTTCAGCACATCACCATGTTGATTGCTAACCAGCACAGGAAGAGCACAATCTTTTTTCTTGCAGTTACATGCTAAAAATTCCTGGACGTATGAAAAAGTTAGAAAACTGTCTAATATCATAAAAAGCACCTCCGCAATTCTTACAGGCCTATTTGCTTCTTCTAAACACAATATAGTAAGATTTACATAAATTAAGGAAGACTACTGAAAATGTAGATACTAATAAAATTTCCACTTATCTCACACATATTGAAGCAGTAGCTTCCAATATGTGGAACCATTAGTGGTCAGTTCTTAGAGGAATGATTTTGATGCTTCTTTGTATTCTCTCCTCCTCAGGTGGGAGTCCACAAAGCTGGAGTATCCAGTTTCAGCCTCCGTTATTTTAACTCTTTTCTACCTATAGCTTTCTCTTATGTATTTTATGTATTGGGTAACAGGAGAAAGATGAAACGATAAGTTCAAGATATATTCTATACTGTTACTTTCTACAGCAGCACTGAAACACAACTGTGTTGCTTGAAGTACTAGCTACTCTATCACCTTTTTCAGGAATAGTTGAAATAACTTTGCTTTTGATCCAAGAGCAAACACAGCATTCTAACCTACTGCTCCTGCGGTAGGATATTGGGCAAAATCTCCAAGGTAAGGTACAGTGTTTCCTGCTCTTCTGTACTTGCCAAACACATTTCTCGCAGTCATAAAACTCTGAAAACTCCAAGCCCAAAGAAAGACAAGTGGGGCGGGGTGGTAATGAGCCTTTGTACTGATCTCTAAAAAAGTTCTTGATTCTGATCTACTGGTTTCTTTTTAGTCTAAAGCTGTTTCTTACAGTCCTCTCAATGCTCATTCTTAATACTAGAGTTACCTAGGTTTTTTATTCTTGTTTAATTACAACCAGATATTGTTTAGGAACTAGTGAAATCTTACTCTAAAACAAATCAATACAATAAATTATACTATGAACCCACCTATTACATCACTGGCACCTTAAATAAATTTCTCTCAGTAAATTTCACCAAAATAAACACATTCATTTATTTTAACTGCAGTGACACTGATATCATTAGATTATTTTATCCCCCCATGTCTCCATTTTTTATTCCAGACAATACTGCTCCCAAGCAGCCTTTTTTACGTCTCTTCAATGTTACACCCTCAACTTATTTGTCACAAAACATCTGCTTTGAGTAAAATAATATTTATAGAAAAAAGATAAAATCCTGTTCATTTCATTTGCTCAAGCAGGCTAAAAACAACAGGACAATGAAGTATCAGGTGTTTATGACAAACTGTGGAACAAATTCAGAGATGCTGTGAACTATGGTGTCAGTTACACATGGTGAAATATGTATAATTCAGGGTGAAAAAGACTGGTTGATGTTAAGAAACAAAAAGACTATCCTCCCCCCCTCCCCGTCCAAAGAAAAATAATGTAACTGGACGGCTGTTTTATTTCATGACCGCACAACAGCCTGCAATTCAGCTTTCTGGGAAAGCTTGGAAAACTCTCTATTCCAATTCTGCATTGCACTGCTGCCTCTATTTACCATGGCCACAGGCACGAACGTACCTACAGACTGCCTTAAGAGAGAACTATGAAGTTTATCTTGGCACTTGCGACCACTGTGCAGTAAGCACAGACAGCAGGAGAATACTGGAGAAAGTGACAAAGCCCCATCTATCAGTCAAATGCAAAATCTATCAGTGTTTGACCTTCGATTGTTTTGGGTTTTTTCTTTTTTATCTGCAAGTTAATTTTGCATTTTCATTTTTCCACATCCATGCTGCAGTTCCTGAGTACAGTAAATCTCTCCTCTTTTGGATATGTAATCTCTTTTAATATCCTGTGCTCTCTTATCACACTGCAGTCCTCCCGTGTAATATATTGTCCATAAATTTTTTCAAATGATATAAACTTTAACAGCTATGGATGGGATTGAAATACAACATTAGCTATTTTGTTCCTGTAACAATATTCTATGGAGGTTCACATTTGTTCTTTACACTTAAGTAATACCTGGGTCATGCAAATTTAAGAACAAGAACATTGTTTCAGTCTCAAACTCCAAGTCATAAAGGACACAACACCATTTTAAGCCAAATACTGTAATTAAAATGCTAAAACTAAAAAAAGGGGATGTGTCATTGTGACAGCTGATAAATATATCAGCCATAAACATATCATGTGCATGACACACAGATCCCATGCCACAAACGAAAACTATATTTATATGGGGTTTTTTGAGGGAACCAAGAGTGTTACATAATACTGTTTAAAAAATGGACAGCAGTACTCAATCCTGCATGATAAAACACCGTTCTTTCTTAAAATGATCCCACTCACCCACCAAAATGTTTAATTTTTGTTACTTTTTTTGCCTTTTTGCTGGGATAATCCCATTAAATGCTTATATTTTCTGAAGTGAAATTCTGCCTTGGGTCAATTCCCCAGCTTCCAGGTACCACACTATTCCACTCAGCAAACTCCCATGATACACTTTATATAATGCTTATATATATAATGCTAAAGACTAATGATTACAATTTGCCACAGAAACTCAAATATGTGGATTTTGCTGCAAGTTACACTTTTGACAGATCTTTGGACAGGCCTAAGGATTGAGCTTACACAAGAAGTTTTGCAACTGCATGCCCAATATCCCACTAAACTGAGTTAATGATCTTAATGAAGCATTCTTAAACAGGGGTTTATTAGTTACTGCCTACCTGAAGTTCTTCACTGGTATGCAATTTACTATTTACAAACACCACCACAATAAACCTTTATCTTGTAGCTTAGAATGTGTCAAACCATATTAACAGAAGATAAAAGAGCTTCTGCTGGAAATGACATTACAGAAAATCTGAAAATTGAGTCCATGGAGTAAAGCCACAACAGTTACACAAGTTATTTGTCTACAAATATCCAGACTCTCTATATTTCTGAGACATACTCAATGATATAGTAAAAATCACAAATCAAAGTTTAAGAGCTCAGATGAAAAATCCATACTTCAGTAATTTTACTTCTTGTACCATTTATTTAATTTTAACTCTAAATTAATCCTTCAACAACTGGCACAAACCACAGTCAGGACACAGAAAACTACTTTCTCATTAAAAATTACTTTCTTATTAGCCTTCTCATACCCCCAAAACCAACTTACATTTTTATGTGATATTTTTTTTCCCTCCTGCCAGCTCCTGTCTGGCATTTTCTTTCTTTCTTTTTGTATTTGCTTTATTAGGTTTTTTTCCTCCAAAGAAAACATGCTTGTGAGACACATTAATGAACTACGTGCCTATGTCTTTAGCAAAGGTGTACAGGGGAAGATGGTTCTTAGTTGTAAGAATAATCAAACCTGTAAAATTAGCCTGATATAAATATAGCAAAACTTCATTAAGTTATGATTCTAGCTGTTACTACACTTTCATCCACTGAGATTTAGTCATTGTCTGGGAAGAAAATGTGATTTCATTAGTAGTCTAAAATAAGCATTTATTCTGGTTATATAGTGATATAACCACAGCATGTAAGAGCTGTTCCTCTGAAAACAGCACACTAATGCTGCAGTAAAAGGTAATCAAACTGAGATCAGATTTGCACCCAAAGAATTTCCTATTAATATTTAAATCAACAAAGAAGAAAAATAATTTTAAAAGTCCAAACACTAAAGCACACACGTATCTACTTCTGACACTATGATTACAGCTGCTATTGAAACTATGCCGCAGCCCTAGAAAAACTCATTGCAAATTACCTGTCAGTCACAGCCACATTCTGTTTTCATGACTTTCATACATAAATGGATTTACTTTAACACCACTGGAAGACTCAATGCTGGCATTTCACAGAATGGTCAGTGAAACTAGTTCCTTATACCAACCTTTAGTAAGGCCAGTACAAGTTAGATTCACTGCATTTGACTACTTTGATATAGTAGCACACTGCTTAGCATTAGGGGTTCCAGTGTAATAATTAAGTGTAATAAGTATCAGTTTATGAAAAAGTAAACACATTTTATGCTCTTTCAGAAGATTCTTTTTAAAATTAGTTTGCATAGACTCAAAGAAAAAACAACCCCAACCAAAACATGGACATGCTTGCATGACAAAAAGACAAATTTGTAAGGCAGACTGCAATGATAAAACCTTTGACCTGTGAGATACTTTTGTTTAGTGCCATATAATCCAGATAATTCAGTACATAATTTTTAATTGTATACCATAAGCTACAACTAAGCTCCCCGAGTTGGGGGGTGGGATGTTATAATTGTTTTTAAATTACTTGTAACAGCTCATTTTCCAATGGGGAATTCCTAACAGTGAAGTAAAGCTACCATGTTGGTATATGGCACCAAGCACCAAAAGATGAGTTGATCAGCAGAAAATACTTCCTAACACTGACTTTCTGTCATGAAAATGATGCAAAAACTCTATTTCCTTGTTACTGACTTCACCAAATTACTGAATTGGGGAGTATGGGCTCCCTAAAGCTTACCTGTACTTCCAGATCTGGAAATTAAAAGGCTTTTTGTAGACCTGCTCTTTGCCAGCTGCTAGCAGATGTCAGAACTTTTTGTACTTGCTGCCAGTCATAGGAATCAGCAAGTTGGAGACTAGCTTTTTATTTCACACTTACACTACTAGAACAGTATTTACAAACAGCACAAAACCTGTATCACCTGACACAGACAACCCTCAAAGCACAAATCATAAGCAAACCCCCCTACTCTCAAAAGAAATTCAGAAAGTCTGAAAGTGCTGGCACCTGAGACTCCTGTTGAACTGTGACACCTGCTGGTGTTCCCACCCTCACAATAAAGCAAGACTATTCCACAGCTGGGAGAGGCCTTTCACCAGCCTATCACATCAGAACTAAACAGAGAAGGAACTTAGTATTAATACATATGAACAAACTCCTCTTCTCTAAAACTGGTCTCAGATGCTTGAATCCAAAGTCCTAAATTGGTAAATGTTTTAAAAATAAATAAATTTTAAAAAATTAAAAAAATTTTAAAAGACAGAAGCTCCCCTTGCAGATCAAGGTATTGATTTTAGAAATTCAGAAGCAGAAACTTCACCTCTGTTTTCATTCTTGGGGACTAGGTACAAGAAGCAGAAAGAGGGGCAGGAAAGAGAGAACTTACGTCTCCATGATGCAGTCGATTTCATTCAGGTTAAAATCCTAAAGTAATACTTTTAATTGTGGAGTAAGTCATTCTCACATGTGCGTATGTATGTAACACAGATACCAAATTAAGTGAAAATCCACAGAGAACGAACTCCCACAGCACCCAAATATTAGCACCGCTTTTGCAAATTCCCTAGAAAAGCAGCCTGCATGTCTTCAAATTGCACACTCACTTTCCCTGTCAGTTCTCACTCTCTCCAATCTTGTTTATTGCCTCCTAGTATGAACACAGAGTCCTATGCTCCTAGCATCTTTTTCTACCTGAAGTATAAGCCACATTGATGGAGCAAGAACATTTCTCGAAATTTCTTGCTGGAAATCTTTGTATGATAACATCTGCAAGCTGACTCAAAATTGTCATGCCCACATAAATTTGAAACCTTAATAAGGAAAGCAGAACATGTAGAAAGATAAACGGACAGCCAAAACCAGAGTTGCGTCGAGAAGAACTCAAGCTGACATTTAAAGGCTTAAGTAAGTGTGAGAGCTAGACTCACATCTACCGAGTTCTGTGACCTACTGCTGAGGTCAGAATTCATCTTCATACCACCAGAATTCAAGAACACTTCTAAAGGGAGATGCTGTTTGATTGACTGACTTTGGACAGACAAAAGATGCTACCCATGTGGAAAAAGAAGACATGATATCTTTTACATTAACAAAATGTTTCATATTAATTCCCTGCATCCACGGAAACGCCTTCTCATTCACAAAATATGAAAGAAAATTAAAAATTTCTTAAAGAAACCTCAAATAGCAATTTTCCATAGCCAACTGGACTCATAGAATCATAGAATAGTTAGGGTTGGAAAGGACCTTAAGATCATCTAGTTCCAACCCCCCTGCCATGAGCAGGGACACCACACACTAAACTATGTTGCCCAAGGCTCTGTCCAGCCTGGCCTTAAACACCTCCAGGGTTGGAGCATTCACAACTTCCTTGGGCAACCTATTCCAGTGCCTCACCACCCTCACTGTGAAGAACTTCTTCCTTATATCTAACCTAAAGTTCCCCTGATTCAATCAATTCCTAGCTGGAGAGACAGATGTAATACCTGTTATACCACACATACAAGTTCTGTGTTATATTCTGACATCCAGGCCTTTTTACAGCTGTGATCATATCATCTTTTTGTCTCTGTCAGAGTCAATTGGGACAAAAATTTAATTTTCACAATGTATACACTTAATTAATTACTTATGTTAGGGTTTCCTCTTCAGTGTTCCAGAGACAATCTATCTGTGAAACTATGGCTGAAAGCACCTGAAAATTAATTCATTAAACAAACTCATTATAAACCAAAATTGTCAAGACTCACGCAGCTCACATATAATGAGTATGTACTGTAAGGCTATGAAACAAGGATGAGAGTGTTTATACACAGAAAAGGCTGTATACAGTATTAGATGTATGTGACTTTGCAGTCATCTGTTGTTCAACTACTTTATCAGGCAGGAGTCAGTGGGTACACGGCTATAAAGCCATATATAACAGTTCTTTAATTTTGGATTTATGCAAATTCTATGTTAATTAAATTAGTCTTGTTTATTTCTAAGATTCTTCATCTTTTTTTTTTATTGGCCCATTCTCTCTCTGATAATACATCTTTATGATTTATTTTGCCCTTTTGGCATTCTTACTTTGTTATCATTTTAATATTGCCATTAACCATTCCATAACCTTTACATTTGCCTAGTATACTATACACATTGCTTACACCAGCCTCCAGTGATTGCTTTTTGCACTTCTGTATTCATTCTATCTTCACAACAAAGGCATTTACAGTTGTTTTGAACCAATGATTTCTCTTCAGATGCTTATTTCACCTCTGTCATTTTCAGCCATGACTTTATCCCACTGAATGTCTAGCACGAAATGCAGTGCCAAAATATAAGAGTTTATATTCATTTCAGTTTATCGCATTTACAAAACACTACTCACATCTAGAATGACAGAAGTGGAGGAAAAAAAAAGAAAAAGACTACATTAACTAGTCTCTTTGTCATGTTTAGTGCAGGAGCGTTACTTGCATGAAGCTATATTTTACTCTTAGTTACAATGTAAATCTAACACAATTCCTGTGTCTAAAATGGGTTCACAGGTAGGTTAACAACAACTTCAGTACACTATGAACCCTAGAGCTCTGCCCAAAGTGATAGACTTGCTAGGATAAAAGTGATTCTGTCTCCTGCTAAGAATTAAGTTTAAGAAATTCATAAGGGTAACTCTTCTAGGCATCCCTTACATCATCCTACATCATTTACATTCTTCTGTTTTTCCACATAAACTTTTCAACTACTCCACATTGTTAAAAGTATTCAGATGGGAAGTAACTATGTCAGTTACAGTAAGGATTCTGATGTCCTTTACTAGGAAGCAGAAGCCACCTAGCAGAGACTATCCTGTCATCTGGTATATCCAAGATAAAAAGGGTGCGTCATATTTAGATACTCAGAAGCAGTTGGTTACTTTCCATCCCCACCTTCAATATTTTACTCCTAGATCCCCTTCTTCTGTATCATTAATAGTAGATATTTCAGAAGCTGATCTTGCATAATTTTCAAATACTGTTAATGCAATTTTTTACTAGGATGCAGAATCACATTTCAGTGGAAAACATAGTGAGCGTGAACATACATCCCTAAGGCGCTCCCCTCAAATGCAGAATCACACACTTGAGATTTTCTGAAGGATTTTAATTGCTAGGAATATAAACATCAACTTTCAAACAGGCATGTATTTCTAAGGCTTTTTACATTCTATCCACATACTTTGGTTTTATGCAGTAAAATCCTCTCTGGGGTCATACCTATCACTTGACATTGCACCTCACACATCACGGTTTAGAAGCCCTCCAAAGTCAAAGGAAACTTGCTTGAATCATAATTCTTACGCATGTGAGAACTAAGGAAGCCTGGCTTCATCAAGATTTTTATCTGGTGCTCATATGATATTAGCTATAGGAACGCAGAGCTTTATCTAAATGATTTTCCTGAACTGGACTTTTATAGAGGCTGTCCTCCATGTAGATACTGCAATGGTTAATAACTAAAGCTTGAGTGGGGCTGCTCAACAAAAACTAAGTCCTTCTTACATGAAACATAGGAATTAAGTACGTTTGAGGCCTAAGCTACATGGCTCCCTACCGTCAAATGTGGCCAAAACCAGGGAGACGGTCCTCAGAAGTTATTAGGGATGGGTTAAAAATAACAGATTTTTTTATCAGGATTATTAAAACCTGTTTCCTTAATAGATCAAACTAAACATGGCAGGATTCAATTCTAACACTCTAACTGTGTAAATGCCCATTTTTAAAAATTATATATTATCATAAGTTTTAGTAATAACATGTACACGCACACATGTTCCAGAGATGTGCACCACCACAGCCGAAGAACATCCTTGCACTGACAACACACTTTACAGGACCTTTCAGCCTTTGACAGAAGGTCACCAAATCAGCTCAAGAGCAGCTGAGGTACACGGCAATATGAGTGATGTTCTTCCAGAACACACCTGGTTAATTCAGCAGAGCACTGGAGAAGACTCCTACACTATTGCTACCCTGCAAGGACTTCAGGAGCCTACGGGCCTGGCACTGAACTATATCCAGCAAAATCCTCCACGGAGCTGGTAGAATCTTGCTGTAGGTAACAAGAAACTACTGGATCAAAGCATTCACTGGCAAGAAACACGGACAGGATGACTGGTCTGTTCTTCCTGTAATGGTAAATGAGGGAAACTTAGCAGTAAAAAGGTAAGCTGAACGGAATGCTACCACTTGCAGTTTTATTTTTCTCATCCCCTCAGCCCCTTTTATAGTTTTATATTAAAAAAAAAAGGAACAGAAATTATAAGCAAACTGTTTATTGTCTGTTTCCTTGGTCTTTCCTGGATGAGTGCCTTGTGCTGAATTTGAACAGGAAAATAAACTGAAAAGACCTTGTAAAGTTTTAATTCAAAATCTCTGTTTTACAGAAGAATGTAAATGGAAGATTTGAATCTCTGTATTGAAATTGTTTTTTCTAAACAAGGCATAACCAAAGAGGAAAAAAATACCAGTGCCCTAGTTACTAAATGAACTTGATTTCTAAATAAAACACATTGCAACTGGCCATGCCAAAACTTGTTTATATTTGGTCACAGTGCTGCCTTTAACTCAACTAAGTAAACCAGGTTAAACAAACCTACATTACATATGGCCAGTGTTTGTAAATACCTCTAACATGCACCAATTAAAATGCATATGGTTTAAAAAGGTTCACTTCCAAACAGGTCAGAAACAGTTACATATACATTTTATATTTAAGATAAAATAGGATGGCAGACATAATGCTGTAAACTTTTGTACATCAGTCTTTGCAAGAAGCCAAGGGCATACCTTCAGTTCAGATGCTTCTTCACTCCACTGTTGAATTCTTTTTGCTTTTAAAAAGACATAATGCAGATTATATACTTAATATAGATTATATTATTAATAACAAATAGTATTACTCTTTTACACCTTCTATATAGATATCTGCCATCCTTCAGATCGAAGCACAACTCCCAGTCAGTAAAACTATTTTCTTTGTTCAGTCCTCAAAGCCACTACATTACAACCTATATAACACAAATTGCAGGCCTTTCACTTATCTCTATTAATAGTGGTTTAACCAAGTAAGATAGGTCTATGAGTTTAATGCTGCCCTCCACCTTCTAAATCAAGACACTGCACTAGTGCAGTCACATACAACTTAATTTTCAAGATGTACTATGCCACTTATCTATAGTTTCGCTAAAATCTTAGGAACACCAACACTCGCCATTTATTCTGTATTTCCAAAATGTTCTCCATTCTCTCAGTTTCTGCTTACATTTTATCACAAACTCTTCAGGAACTCAGAAGTGGGGTAGCCCACAACTTACCTTGTGCTATAGCACAAGACAGAGAGCATATAGCCTTCTCTTAAAACACTATGTAAATTGAAGATGTGACAGTACTGACATTCAGTAAGCTGTTTGTTCCATGATTTGGTAACTGTTGTCTGTCCATCAAATCCTACCCTCTGCGCTATAAAGTGAATACCCCTGTTTAGTCACATGTACTTTGGAGATACCTCCAGTTAATTCCCATTCTACAAGAGAATAATAATTCAGGAGTCCTATCATCCTGGCAAATCAGTCACATAGGAAAGTTTCCACCTGGGCTGCACACTTACTTTGTGCCCTAGTTCACCACCTCTGTCCTTCATCCACGTAGTACTTTTCTACAGATCTTATTAACATTCACCCCTCTGGATGTGTCCATTTTAAGAGGATGTTCTAATCTGAAAACCATTTAATTCTGAATATATGCTGCTGAATTACAGAGCCATCAGGAGAAGCACAGCTCAGCTTTGCCTCCAAACATTTCTTCAGGCTAAACCACTTCTATATAAATGCTCTACAGTTCAAACATTTATTACCAGGTTTCAGAGTAAAATTAAATTACCATCATGAATACATTATGCTTATTAATAAAGTGTCACAAAAATATTAATGAAAGTTAAACAAGTAACACAAGGGTATCAAGGAACATAAATGCCCAAGTTCCAGTAGCAATGTTTCATTTGCCAGGTTACACGTCCCATAAATCTGACTGTACGCACCGCACGTTATGTATCGAACTACATGGCCAGGAAGAAAATTAACTTCTGAAGTTCTGGTTGAGATTTTAACTTTGCATTAACATCAAATGAAGATTGCAAAAGCAAGATTTCCATTTGTTTGAACTTCTGGTAAATATTTACACAGAGGTTCATGAAGGCAGACTTTTGAACAGATAAGAGGCACAAATGTCATTGAATCAATCTCTGCAATACGAAGGAAGGAGTCAAAGTAACAGGGAAGCTACGAGTTAATCCAAGCTCTCTCCCTCCTGCAAAACCCAAACAGTCCTGAGTTCTCATCTTCAGCTGCCATTGCTTCCTTACCACTTTTTATGCCCTATTCAACCTCAGATAACCTGTCTGCCTAAAAAAAAAAAAAAAAGCCAACAACAAAA
Organism: Nestor notabilis; assembly: GCF_000696875.1. NCBI lineage: Eukaryota > Metazoa > Chordata > Aves > Psittaciformes > Psittacidae > Nestor > Nestor notabilis. The sequence goes on along the minus strand of NW_009913706.1, from coordinate 2,109 downwards.
AAAAAAAAAAAAAAAAACCAAAAAAAAAAAAAAAAAAACAAAAAAAAAAAACAAAAAACCACAAACCAAAAAACCCTCACTCAAATCCAAAAAGCACTCCTGCTACTGGCTCTTAAATAAATAAAATACCCACTTTGGGCAGAAAACACCAGTTTAAGATTTTTTGCTATCACGGAAAAGTTTGGAAAAGGCCTTGAAAACACTTAGATTCTAGACAAACATGTCTCCATGTGTCCCATTACAAGAGCTTTTGGATAACAAAACTAGTTTAGGACCAGACTTCTCATTTTTAGACCTGTGGAGGAGTAAACCATTCTATGCTGTTATCTTCTCTTTCCAGCAACTCCTCCAGAACCCATTTAGCTTCTACTTGTCAAATCCCTGGGTGGTAAAAGCAATGTAAAATAAAATACACTGTGGCTCGTGAACCGTTTCTAGGCTGAAACACTTGACCAGTTTCACAGATGAAGCACATTATACTCTTACTTCATCTCTGTCTTTGATTTTTTCTGCCATTCTAGTAGAGGTTTTCCACATGTTCATCTCACCCAGTTAAGAAAGCTAGTATGGTAATAAGCATGGCATCATACCTACCAAGATTGCTCAATACCAAGACAGCTAGAGGACAAAAGCACAATGTGTGAAGGAGCAGAGGCTGTTCACTCTTGTTAAAAGAAAAGCTAAGGAGTGATTTAATAACAGACTGCAACAACTTGAAAAGGACTTAACACAGTCGAACTCTTCTTGGTAGAAGCAGATGGTGTAAGAAGAGAAAACAGCCACAAACTGTGTCTTGAGAGATTCAGATTAGGTATCGGGCAGAATTCTGTCCACATGAAGCCTGTGCAGAACTGAAAAAGGCTGCTTGGAGAGGCTCTGGTATCTCCATCTTCTGGTGCTTCCTTGACTCCGTTATCCAAAACCATCACCGCTGACCTGATACAACATTAGCAATAGTCTTGCCCTGAGCAGGAGATTGGATGGACTAGATGACCTCCTGGAAATTCTTCCAAGCAACATCTTATTATTTCTCTGATAATCTACATCCCTGAAATGGATACATGTTTCAGGATCAAACTTTAAAAAAGATTCCAGTGAAAAGTAGATTCTGATTCATGCCTTTCTGCAGCCTGATCCATAACCAGCATTAGCACCATCAACTTCTCCCATCAATCATAATTTTTGGGCAACATCAGAACTTGAAAGAAGTTAATTCACCACAATTTTTTGGCAATGTCAATGAAGTCTAAACAGGCCTTTAAAATTAAAGAGTTGGTGGTCATAATCTACCTGTAATGTTCTAAGATTAACAACTGATAAAGGATACTAACTCCCAGCATTCCATAGCTTTTCTATACCAAAAGCTATGAGTAGTATGTGAATGTTGACATCCAATTTAGGTATTAAACTTCAGCTACTGTAAACAGTAACTGTCCCGTCAATGTAAAAGATTCACTTTCGGTTTAGATTTTTATTTTGTTTAAAAATAACATAGAGCAATTCAAATTTTTTCCCCGGAGTCTAAGCAAAATCAATTGTCAGGCCCTCAAGGAGGGATGGTGTTGACTGCCCCTACTTGTCTAATGCAACGGCACACAAACCACATAGCAGCACAGAACTCATCCATATGTACTCGTGCTAACAGACAACTAGCAATCATTCTGCATGTCTTAATTACCCTTTGGGGCCTCCGAAAATCCAACAGCTGGAAATGAAGTTTTAGTCTGAGAGACATCGAGGAACAGCAGTTAGGCAGAGAAAACACACAGATGCAAGGACCAAATGTCACCAAGTAGAATTCGCACATTTCATCACCATATTATGTATAAGATAGTATCTATACACAGTGCAAGGAGCCCTTAACCCCAGCATATCCCTCATAATGCTCAGCCACTAATTAAAAGCAGAACACAAGTAGGAAACACTCATTTCACCGTAACACCTTCTACTCAACTAAAGTATCAGCTGCTTGTTATGTTCTGGCGCTGGACCGCAAGCCTAAAAGGACATGGCAAGCCCAACCATGCGGGAGCTAAAAGGTGTCGCCCATAGCCCGCACCCGGGGGCGAGTGTTGCGGGCAGAGGTGCAGCCCAGCCCGGCGTGGCCCG
>NW_009913705.1:2107-2307 GCF_000696875.1 Nestor notabilis | reverse complement strand
TGAAATAAACACATGGCTGGTGCAAGAGCACAAGTGGCTCCGGTTAGATTTGGCCACCCCGCTGTCCCGCTCTCATTAATGCTGGCACTAATGAGGGCAGGATGAGAGGAGCTGGTGAGAAAACGGAGCCTTGACTCATGCTTTGGCAGGCTTGGTGTTCTGGGAGCTTGTGGGTGGGGGGGGGCACCACACCGGGAGGG
>NW_009913705.1:0-1942 GCF_000696875.1 Nestor notabilis | reverse complement strand
TGGGGTGTCCCCTTCTCCCCTGCAAAACCCTGTCCCAACGCTCACTCCAGCATGAGTGTCAACAGCTTCACCACCTCCACGGCCACGCTGAACTCCTTGTCGAACACCATGGACACCATGCGGGTCTGGTGAAGGACACATTGGTGTCACCCTACAGGGGGTGGGGGAGACACCCAGGGGACCCTCCCCATGGAGGCCCCCTCACCTTGAAGCGTCTGGTGAAGAGTTCCATGTGGGCAGCCGTGTCCCGGTGGCCGTAGAGCCCCTGCAATGCCTTCACGCACTGCAGGCGCACCTCCTGCTGCTGCAGTGGCAACTGTCAGCGGGGCCCCGTCCCTGCGCCTCCCGGCACCCCCTCCCACCAGTACCCACCTTGTCATACAGGGTCCACCCAATGTACTTGAGGTAGCTGTCGGTGAGGAAGGAAGCCGTGTAGGTCTTCATCCACGTCCCCAACTCCTCCATGCAGATGGCTCGGATGTCCGGCACCACATCCCTGAAGTGCGCGGCAATGCCGGGGGTCTCCTGCTGCTCACCCCCAAATCTCTCCCCCACCCATGAGAGCCCCCATTGCAATCCTAACCCACCAACCTGTAGCGAAGTACGAAGACGCAGTTGAAGATGGCGTTCATCATGTTCTCGATCTCCTTTTGCTGCTCTCTGAGCTGATGGGGAGACGCGGCGCGGTTCAACCAGGGGCCCGTGCTACCGTCACCGTGCTGGCACCGCCGCCACTCACCTCCTGACGTTTCACCATCAATGCCTCCAGCTTCTCGGTGGCGCGGCGGCCGCGCCCTTTGCTCCGCTCAGCCTCGTATTGCCGTAGGGTGTTCTCCTGGTGCACGCTCACGCCCAGCGCCACCTTGACCAGCGCCGACATCAACTTCATGGCTATGACAACAGTGCTTGTGGGTACTGGGACCCCTTCCATGGGGTGCCCACGGGGAGCTGCCCATGGGTGCTGCCTACCTGCCAGGGTGCTGGTGTGGCGGAAAGCCCGTACTTGGGAATCAGAGAGGCTGATGAGGAAGGAGATGAGGGAACCCATCAGGAATTCATCATAGATGACGCTGTATTGGCATTGCTGCACCACCGCCATCAACAACTCGCAAAAACCAGCCCGGAAACGGCGCCAGGGTCGGGTGTTGAGCGAAAGGGGATACTCCGATGAATCCTGTGTGAGACATGGATGGGGTGAACTGGATCCCCTCTCTCCATTGCCCACTCCCGTGCCAATCCAGCACCTCCTCGAACTGCTCCGTCAGCTGCTGGATGATCTGTGAGTTCTGCAGGTCCCTGAACATTTTTGGTGTCACCACACCTGTGGGAGGCAGGGAAAGGGGTGAAATGGGGGCCCCACCAGCAGCACCAAGGGGACTCTTCCACCCTGGGAACCCCGACCTTTGCAACCGCAGGAGCAGATGACAAAGTTGATGAGCTCCAAGAACCCTGTCTCACGGTCTCGCTTGTAGGTCTCCAACCAGTCATCCACCACCATCTGCAGGTGCAAAAACAGGGTGGGAGATCCACCTGCGAGCTTCAGGTGCAAAAACAGGCTGGGAGCCCCCCCAGCCCTGCGTCTCCCCCCAGATCCCCACCCATGCAGCCCTACATCCCCAGGGAGTGCTGCCTCAGTTCGGGGTTACCTCCACGGCAATTTTGGCTGATTTAATGGCTTCAAAGAGGGTGTTTGGCTCCGGGTTGACCGTGGATGTGCTGCTGCAGTCACCATTTGGCTCCATTATCCGGGGACACTTCCTGACCTGGGGGGAGACACATTGAAGGAGGGGGGGTTGGGGATGCTGTGGGATGGCACCCACACGTGGAACAGGGAGAAGGGAGGGTCAGGACATACGTGGCCGTGGTTCGGCACCTGCGGGGGTCCCCGTTTGCCACATGGCTGGAGCGTGCCCTCAAAGTCGCTGCCAGAGTCGTCTCCGCT
>NW_009913704.1:0-1523 GCF_000696875.1 Nestor notabilis | reverse complement strand
ATCCCGAGTCGTTCGGTGAGGGGGAAAGCGGGAGAGTCCCGGTCTCCCCACCGGAGGTTCCCCGGGGCTGGGTGTGATTGGGAAATACCTCCAACCAGTGGCGAGTCCCATCGGAAACGATGTTTAAAGAAAAAACGTACTTGTCTAAAGACCCGTGCGTGGGTTATTTTGGGTTGGGGATCTTTTTGTTTGTTTGTTTGTTTGTTGTGTTTTGGTTTATTTGTATTTTTAACCATGAAATTACATCTTCTACATCTCCCAGCCCCAGTACTTGGTAAGTAAAAAGGGAAATCTGTTTGGACATAAGGAGGTAAAGTAGCTAGAGGTGGTAATTTAATCAACCGAGGATATATTTCAATGTTGGTTGTTTCTTTTTTTTTTTTTTTTTCTTCCCCTGGTCTTCTAGGCATTAGCACTTTAAATTCATTATGTCTGTTTGACAGATATATGCAGCCTTAAGGATCTAAAAATGAAATCCAAGAAGTATAGCCTGCTAGAGGACATATATTGAAGTTAAGAGATTAAAACGCTCTAACCATTGCAAACAGAATGGAACATCTCGCATTTCTCATCCCTTATAAGCATGACTATTTTGCAGATGTTAAATACGGTCTGCTCTAATTATCAACGAGGGGAGGGGGGGACCGGCTCAGGAGCCGAGGCTTGCTAACTTTTACATCGGTGAAGTGGATATTAGGAAGACAGTATTAGCTCCTGTGCTGTCTAGGGAAGTTTTATGGGGGGGATTTTCTCTATCAATAATTTAATAAGGAGGGCGCAGCAGCAGCCGCCTCTCTCCTACGTGCTTTAAAGACTCCAGAATCCTGCGTGAGGTTCCTATAAGGCAAATAACAAAAAAGTCAAATGAGAAGAGCGGGTCTTTTTTTCTTTTTTCCCGTCTAACTGGGACACTGAGGACTCTGTGTCATTACAGTAATTTAGCCATGTTAATGATCTGTATTATTAATACATCATACTTGAAAACGGGGAAGAGTTGTCATAATTAAACGCATTAAGCCACAATTAAAAAGTCATCTAAGCAGTTGTAAAGATACCAGCGACGATAAGGTTGTTCATTACGCTGCAAACCTCTCTCCCTGCCCGTGGAAGTCAGTCGCTCTTCGGCAGCGCTGGCTGCAGCAGCCCCGGCCCTACACACCCGCGCAGCACCCGCGCAAGCACCCGCGCAGGGCCTTATCAGCACATCGCCAGCTGCTCTGCAGCGCTTCCTGCGCGGGGCCGGGGAGGGGGGGGAGAGGTGATGTATCTGGAAGCCTTTTGGCAGATCCTCTCTATTTCTTCGGGAAGGGGAGGAGAGAAACAGTCACAATCTTGCGCCAGATACCCGCGTGCTATCCACGCGGGTCATCTCAAATCACACCTCCATCCGCACCGAGATGCGCAGTGCGGTGTTTTGCTCCAGCGCGGAGACAGTGATATTTAAGCACAAACCCAGAGGGCGGGTGCCCCTTACCCGGCGGCTGAAAGCCCCCGCTGTCCCCTCCTTGCCTGCCATGGACACA
>NW_009913703.1:6103-6641 GCF_000696875.1 Nestor notabilis | reverse complement strand
GCCATCCCCGGGGTTTCGGGGCGATGGCACTGTGCTCATTCTGACCCTCTGAATCCCCTTCCTTAGAGACCTGGAAATCCCTCGGCTTTGCCATTCCCCCTTCCCCAAGGAGGTGCCAGTGGGTCAGGGTTTGGTTTATTTCTGGGGCGCTCTTATCAGCGCTCACGTTTACCAGAGCTTGGCAAGCACCGGGCACCTTTGCATGGCTGTGCAAAGTGCACAAACAGCTTTGTTGAAACAGTGCTATAAAGTTTATCATGAGATATCACAGACTATACTATGAGCATATTAAGTGCTCATCATCTCCCACCCTGCCTTGGCAGGGAGTGCTGGTGGGAATCCCCAAGCAGATGATAAATATCTTTACTCATCCTGCTCACATCTCATGGCCTTGAAGGAAGCTGATAATGCACGTAACCACCCTGGCAGTGTCACCCTGTCACTCTGAGCAGGAAGGGAATCAAATCCCACAGGGCAGGTGCAGGCAGGGCTGCCACAGTCACGCTCTGACCATGGCTCCGGGGGGCACGGGTGTTCC
>NW_009913703.1:4151-6050 GCF_000696875.1 Nestor notabilis | reverse complement strand
CCCGCCCCCAAGGAATTTGGCTGCTGGACACGGGCTTGCTCCTGCGTGTTCTCTGACTGCACTAAAATCTCCTCTACAACTTATTAACTACTCAAGAGCGTGATGGGATGCTGGCAGCCTTCTCTGCTCAGGCATCAATGAGAAAGCCCCACGTCTGCTTGTCTGTACCCCACAGCACTCCACAGCCAGGGGACTTGGCTTTGGATGCCCCACAGAGCCTTGAAATCCCATATCTGGCTGGATCAGCTGTTGTCACCCCAACACCCCATATTCATCCCCTTGCAGCAACCTGTATCTGACCTACAGCATCCTGTAACACTGATACTCCATGTCCAGCCAGGTTATCCTCTCCCAGCCCATGGCATCCCCAAAACACCCTGTGTCTGGCCAGGTGGGATTCTGTCACCCCTTTGTACCCTTATCACCCCCCAAGGGCACCTGAAGCCCCCTCCAGCCAGGCAGGGCTGGTGACTGGGGGGGTATCTATATGTGCTGCTGAAGGAGAGCCCATGCAAGCAGCACCCCAGGGCCTTGTGCCCTTGTCACTTCGGGGGTGGTGGGGGTCCTGGCCCTCGGGGAGCACCTTGGGGTGCCCATGATGCCGGTGCTGCCAGCTCCATCACCCCCAAAACACAGTGGGGACTGAGCTGGCCGAGGGCTGCCAAATCTGCGGGCAGGAGTGTGGGCAGCAGCCCTGGGGTGCGGGTTATGCGCAGGCGCACCCCCCACCTCTCCCCCTCGTCCCACACACACACACACACACACACCCCCTCTGCCGGCAGGGACACCTCAACACACCGACAGACACAGTCAGAGGTGAACAGGCGCACGACAGCAGTACGAGTGCACGCAAGCACACCCCACGACGTGCACACCCCACGGCGTTCACACCCCACGGCGCGCACACCAGCACATGCGCCCGCTGCTACATGGACACGCACAGCTGCAGGGGCTGGTGGGCAATGGGGATACCCCAGGCAGGAGTGTGGGGGGGGGTACTGCAGGTAGGGCTGTGGAGCAATGGGGATACCTCAGGCAGGGCTGTGGAGCAGGGGGCAGTACCGCTGCATAGTGCTGTGGAGCAGGGGAAGAGGGGAATACCACAGGCAGGTGCATGGGGCAGTGGGGATACCCCTGGGGTAGGGGCTACTTGGGCAGGGATGGGATGAGATGGGGAGGGCAAAGCGCCACAGCCCCCGACCCTGCAATCAGAGTCCCACACGCCGCGTTCTGGCTCTGTCATCCCAAATTACCCAAAGTACAGGCTGCACCGGCCCATGGGGCAGTGGCCACAACCTGACTCATGGCTGAGGAAGGGGCAAATCACCCTCTTTCGGGGTGCCGGCACCACCACACTTCAGCTTGCATTCTTGTGGTGGGCAACCCGCCTACTGGTGTTTATTGACAGCAATGGAGCGGGGCCAGCATCCCTATGGGGGTCCTGGAGCAACCCCATCCCTCATGCTGTGTCATGTCCCACCCTGGTGAAGCCCCTCTGCTCTTCCCCCACAGCTGGGAAGGGATGGGGAGTTTCAGCCACAGCAGGTCCTCCAGCACAGGGACAAGGTGGGGTGGCTGCATGGGAACAGTTTTGACCCTCTGATGTGGTGCTCAGACCCAAGGGTCACAGGCACATCACTGCTTTGGTGGCCCTGTGCTGTGGGAAGGACACAGGCACTGTCAGGGGGGAGATACCTCAGTGCAGGCACCCCTCATCCTCACCGTGTACCCAGCACCCTGGGGTGAGCAGGAGGTGACAGCAGAAACTGCCCCGGGCACTGTGGGGCCGCGTCCTGCTCACGTGCACCCGGAATCGGTTCAGGGTTTGGGGTGTTCCCACTCCCCTGTGGTCTGGGCAGTGACGGCGTGTTGCCCCTGGGGGAGTGGGGCCAGGCCGGT
>NW_009913703.1:0-4099 GCF_000696875.1 Nestor notabilis | reverse complement strand
ACACAGGCGCCCCATGGTGGAAGCCCCTTTGGCGGCGGCGAGGAGCAGGTAAGGCAGCTCCGACCATCAATGGTGGCTCTGTCTGCCAGTGGGGTGGGGATGGAGCTGAGGGTTGGGGGGGCTGTGGTCCGGCGGGACGTGGCAGGGGGGTGTCCGCTAGCCCATGGGATGCTGGGTCACCTGGAACCTCAGCGTGCCGGGGTCATCCCCATCCCGGACGGCTTCGGATCATTGCCACAGCATCCTGCTTCCTCTGAGCATCACCTGCAGGGGAACCCCCATGGCACCGCTCACATCCCCTCTCCTGAGCCGTGGCCCTCGTCTCCCCCATCTCTTTGACAACCACCGTGGCAGCACTTGGGTGTATTTTCCCCATTCAGAGCCACTTATTGCTCAGCAAATTGGGCTGGGCTCTGATTTTCAAAGTGATTTCAGGTTGAAGGTCCCGTCTCTTGCAGCAGTGTCCTCCCAGGGACCCCGCAGCTCCTGCTGCACAGCTCCTCTCCTGCCCAGCTGATAAGACTTTGCTTTCCCATAGCGGCAAACAACCTGACTCCACAGATTTGAGCTGGTCGGGGGGGCTATGTTGAGCAAGGACTAATTTTTGGGAACACTGAGTCTCTGGGCTGCAGGTAACTAATCTCCGGCCACTGGCGGAGGGGGAGGGCTGGTGGCCATGCCTCACTTGGCCGATGTGAAGCCGGAGATCCTGGTGGATCACTGCTGCTGGGGAGCGTCACCCGCCTTTTCAGGACCTCAAGGTAGCCAGGGGAGCGAGTCCATGTGTGGGTGCTGGAGAGTGAGTGGCTCTTGGCAAAGCATGGGGCTGAGCCAGGGCTGTGTATGGGTGAGGTGGGAATGCCCCGGTGTCCTGGGTGGGGATGTCCCCAAGCCTATTGGCAGAGGATTTGTGCCCCCGAGCCCTCTCCCTGTGGGACATCCTCTGCCCTGAGCAACATCAGGGTGGTGCAGCCTATGCTGCGCGCCCGATGACACTAGGTTTAATGCCATCTCCCTGCCTGGGGATGGCCTCTCTGCCCAGCCATGGGGCTGCAGCATGTCCCCATCCTGATGAAGCAGAGACCATTAGTGAAGGGCATTTCTTGAGCCACAAAGGGCTGGTGGCCAATGTGCCATGACAGGAGCTCTGTTGTCACCAACCCCATTAGTATGTGGTGAGGCAGGGATGAGAGCTTGGACCCCTGACCCTACAAATACTGCTGGATTTGGGGCAGGGCAGGCATCCAGATGGGTGCTGGGGTAGGCACTGTGTGGCAAAGGCTCAGTATGGGATAAGCACTCCATTCTGGGGTGCAGGAGATCCCTGCTGAGCAGGGGGCTGTAGTCCATCAGGACACGTGGCTGTGCCATGTCTCCTTGCAGGTGCTGCTAGACAAAGCTGGGGTGAACATCCTGCACAATGCACAGGCAGCTGGGATGGGGTTGTGGGGCTGGTGCCCATGCGGTGATGGCCCCAATGGCTCTGTGGTGCCCGGTCCCACCAGTGCTGCATCCTCTGGTTCGGTGGGTGCTGGGAATGAGGTGCTGGCGCTGGGCATGAGATGCTGCCCCAAGGGTTGGCTGTTGCCTCTGTTCCCCACCAGGCCTGCATCCGTCTGTCCTGCTGGTGACGCGGGGCTGGCTGTGCTGGCTGGTGCGTGCGTCACCGGGGGACGTGGGGAAGGGAATGGGGACTGTTTCTGGGTGGCAGACACCAGTTTGAATATATGTCACGTTCTGGCTTTAATTACAATAATGGGATGTTGGAGGGCCCTGCTGGCGCCTGCCCTGGCTCTGAGGGGGAGCAGCTCAGACCTTTGATGCTCCACACGTGGGCAAGTCCCTGTCACCACCTTGCCATTTGTCCCCAGCCCAGAGGCATGTCCCCATGTGCCTGCGGGGATGTGGCCCATGCACACTGCACACACCCACCCATCACAAGGGCGCGTGCCTCTCCAGCCCCAAATAACGTGGTGGTTATGGCGGGCACTGGGACGTGAAAGCCGTGCTCAGCCTTGGGCCCCAGGAGGGGTGCTTCAGAGCCTGCAGATTAAAGGGAGCCCTTTACCACGGGGCTCCGGCCCTGGGTTGGGCATGCTGGAATGCGAGCAATGCGGGTGCTCCAGAAGGACAGATGGACGGACAGAGCATCCCAGTGTGGCCTGGTACCTGGGTGGCTGCTCCAGCACAGGTCAGGCGGGACCCTGCCTCGTCCCCATGGGTCAGGGTCTGCAGCGAGACCCAAGTGTCCCCAAGTACCAGCACTCTGCCATGCCTGCTCCCAATGCACCAGGCACTGGCATCCTCATGTGCACAGACTGCCCAGCTCATCCCAGGGACATCCCAGTGCGGGCAGCAGCAGCTCCAAACAGCACAGCAAGTGGATGCTATCAGTAACGCCAGTGCTCAGGAAAACCAAGATAATCTCAGTCCCTCTTATCTTTTCCAGAGGTCCGGGGTTAAACTGGGCTGGTGAAACAGTGCAATGTCCCTCTTTGCAGTGTGTCTAGCCTCATTCTGTGTTTTTGTGTATGCTGGAGGGGCTTCAGAGAGAGCAGGGAGGGGATGTGTAGTGGGGTGGTGTAAAGGAGGAGAGGTCAGTTAGTGCCAAAATATTGGCATCAGTATTGGCATTGGCACAGCCTGGCCAGTGGATGCAGCTGCTTGTACCCAAATGCTGCCAGCACAACAGGGTGCCCCATCCCTGGCAGTGTTCAAGGCCGGGTTGGACACAGGGGCTTGGAGCAACCTGCTCTAATGGAAGGTGTCCCTGCCCGTGGCAGGGGGTTGGAACTGGAGGAGCTTTGAGGTCTCTTCTAACCCAAACCATTCTACTTCGAGGCCACCTCTGCCCCCTGCTGCCCTGACCCTCAGGCCTGGCTGGCAGCACAGGCAGTGAGGCAGTGGGGTGCTGCACCCCTGGCACTGTGGGTGTGTGAACGCTGGCTCGCGGCACAGCGGAAGGTGTCCCTGCCCGTGGCAGGGGGTTGGAACTGGAGGAGCTTTGAGGTCTCTTCTAACCCAAACCATTCTACTTCGAGGCCACCTCTGCCCCCTGCTGCCCTGACCCTCAGGCCTGGCTGGCAGCACAGGCAGTGAGGCAGTGGGGTGCTGCACCCCTGGCACTGTGGGTGTGTGAACGCTGGCTCGCGGCACAGCACAAGGGGGGGGGGGTTTTGGGGTCTGCCCCGCCACCCCGGGCAGCGCTGTCTCTCCTCTTTGGGAAGACAGCAGCTGCTCCAACCGGTTTGTGGGTCTGGGCGGTGACACCTCCTGCCCGAGGCCTGATGGAAGGCTGGGAAGTGCTGGTGCAGACGCCAAGCAACAAACAAGAGCTGCTTGTGTCCTGCCTGGGCACAGAGCCTGGCAGTGGGGCTGGGACAGTGTGCTGCTCCCTGGCACGAGGCCACAGGGGGCCGGAGATGGGATTGCTGCTGGAGCAGCTGCCCCATGAGCTGGGGGGAAACTGAGGCACAAAAGCAGAGCACATGTTGATGGGGCAGGAGGGGCTGGCAGCGATGGCAGAGACATCCCGGTGCCTGGACACCAGCTCTTCCCCTTCAGCATCCCAGGCTGAGCCCCGGTGGCTGCCCTTAGCATCTCCTGCCCACCCGCGGGCAGCAGTGGGACATGCTCCCCTGCCTGGGTGGCCTGATCCCAGTCCCTGGCGTCCTCCTCCGTGCGAGCAGCCGGGATATTATGTGTCATTGCTGCAGGGAGAAATGCAAGTGGAGGAATCCCGGGAAACTGGTTTTACCCCTCTGTCCGGTGCCGGCGGCAGGACGGGCGGACCACAAGGGCTCCTTTTTTTATAGTACCTGCCATGGTCCCACAGTCAGCACTGCGCTGTGGGAGGCAGGCAGGGGTGCAGGCAGTGAGCGATGGCCTCCATGGGGCTGCAGGTGTTGGGCATTGCCCTCTCTGTCATCGGCTGGTTGGCCTCCATCCTCTGCTGCGCGCTGCCCATGTGGCGGGAGACGGCCTTCATCGGCAACAACATTGTGGTAGCCCAGATCATCTGGGAAGGGCTGTGGATGAACTGCGTGGTGCAGAGCACGGGGCAGATGCAGTGCAAGGTCTATGACTCCATGCTGGCCCT